>NW_011484958.1:333069-338545 GCF_000754665.1 Bison bison bison | reverse complement strand
CAGCTTTCTTCACAGTCCAACTCTCACATCCATACATGACTACTGGAAAAACCATAGCCTTGACTAGACGGACCTTTGTTAGCAAAGTAATATCTCTGCTTTTCAATATACTATCTAGGTTGGCCATAACTTTCCATCCAAGGAGTAAGCATCTTTTAATTTCATGGCTGCAGTCACCATCTGCAGTGATTTTGGAGCCCAGAAAAATAAAGTCTGACACTGTTTCCACTGTTTTCCCATCTATTTCCCATGAAGTGATGGGACCAGATGCCATGATCTTCTTTTTCTGAATGCTGAACTTTAAGTCAACCTTTCACTCTCCTCTTTCACTTTCATCAAGGGGCTTTTTAGTTCCTCTTCACTTTCTGCCATAAGGGTGGTGTCATCTGCATATCTGAGGTTATCGATATTTCTCCCGGTAATCTTGATTCCAGCTTGTGCTTCTTCCAGTCCAGCGTTTCTCATGATGTACTCTGCATATAAGTTAAATAAGCAGGGTGACAATATACAGCCTTGACATACTCCTTTTCCTATTTGGAACCAGTCTGTTGTTCCATGTCCAGTTCTAGCTGTTGCTTCCTGACCTGCATATAGGTTTCTCAAGAGGCAGGTCAGGTGGTCTGGTATTCCCATCTCTTTCAGAATTTTCCACAGTTTATCGTGATCCACACAGTCAAAGGCTTTGGCATAGTCAATAAAGCAGAAATAGATGTTTTTCTGGAACTCTCTTGCTTTTTCCATGATCCAGCAGATGTTGGCAATATATCTCTGGTTCCTCTGTCTTTTCTAAAACCAGCTTGAACATCTGGAAGTTCACTGTTCACGTATTGCTGAAGCCTGGCTTGGAGAATTTTGAGCATTACTTTACTAGCGTGTGAGATGAGTGCAATTGTGCGGTAGTTTGAGCATTCTTTGACATTGCCTTTCTTTGGGATTGGAATGAAAACTGACCTTTTCCAGTCCTGTGGCCACTGCTGAGTTTTCCAAATTTGCTGGCATATTGAATGCAGCACTTTCACAGCATCATCTTTCAGGATTGGAAATAGCTCAACTGGAATTCCATCACCTCCACTAGCTTTGTTTGTAGTGATGCTTTCTAAGGCCCACTTGACTTCACATTCCAGGATGTCTGGCTCTAGATGAGTGATCACTGTGACCCAAATCCAGCCAACCATCTGCCTTTTTATGGACCATGAGCTGAAAATGGTTTTCCAATTTTAAGTGCTTTAAAAAAAATCAAAAGAAGAGGAATATGTCAGGACATGTGAAAATGATGTGAAATTCAAATTTCAGTGTCCATAAATAGTTTCATCAGAATCCAGGCACGCACGTTTGTGCACGTATTGTCTGAGGCTGCTTTTGCATGACAAGGGCACAGTAGAGTGATGCAAGAGACTGCATGGCCCACAAAGCCTGAAACATTTCCTCTCTGGCCCTTGACTTAACAGAAAAGCTGGCTGACCCCAAATCTAGTCTACTATGATTTTTATTTCAAACAGCACTTGTCCTAGAATTTCTTGTCTTCTCTGTGGATGATGAGTGAATTGAGGAAGAATCTCGCTCAACAATGTCCCTTAGGCCTGTTCCAGTCCCTAGCAATAGCAGATGTTCAGTTAAAATTCTCTTCCCATCAGAAACACCTCTTCAACTGTCCCAGCCCCGAAGGCTGGTCCTGATGCCTGGGATCTGCTATCACCACTGTCTTTGTCCCTCCAGCCCTGGTGGAGGTAGGCTCTGCTGGAGACACCTCCTGAAGCAGAGAGCCAAGAGCATTATGAACACTGCAGCTGAGCTGGATGAGTTGATGTGCATAAGATCATGCACTTAGAAGGCGCGGAGCAGGGATTCCAAATTCAGATCTTTCCCAGCACACAGCCTGCCACGTGGAAGGACAGGAGAGCTGGGATTCCTTGAGCAGCAGAGTCCTAGGACCAGAGGCAGCTCCCCAGGAATGTTTGTTGCGTGGGGTTTCTAAGCAGCATTTGTCTAATAAAGTAATTTCTGAATATCTCACATCCCCTAATTACTTGTCACAATAATGTGAGGCATCTCCCCCCACATGCTTGTTTTTCTTTCTCTGGTGCAGAGTAGGAGCTCCAGGGCCCGGAAGGCAGAGATAAATATAGCTCCTCATTTACTCACCAGTTGGGTTGCCTGAATGTACAACCATACACGCTGCCACCCCAACACATGCCAAGCCCGTGCATGCACATGGGGAGTGGGTCTGCTTGGACCATGTGACCTTGCTGACACCTCTGGGGCCGGCTCTAACTTGGGAAGAGGCACAGGTTTGTCCAGCTTGATGCCAACTGGCCCCAGCTGAGACCATTCTTTGGGAGTTCCTGGGAGGCAGATTGGGTGTGGTAGAAGGAGGAACTTTCCTGATGATGAAGCATCTTATGATGCCCAATAGAGGGCATTTTCCACTAAGTGAGGGATGAATTTACTTCTGAGGTTCCCATGGGTTCCAAGCCCAAGACAGTCTATGCTCAGAAGTGTTACAAGGCTTCCCTGGTGGTCCAGTGGTGGAGAGTATGCCTTGCAATGCAGAGGACACTGGTTCGATCCCTGGTCCGGGAAGATCCCACATGCCTTGTGGCAACTAAGCCCGTGCCCCACAGCTTCTGAGCCCATGCTCTAGAGCCCAAGAGCCACAACTACTGAAGCCTGCATGCCTAGAACCCACGCTCCACAACAAGAGAAGCCACCGCTCTGAGAAGCTTGAACCCCAGAACAAAGAGTAGCGCAGCTCTCCACAACTAGAGAAAGCCTCCAAGCAGCAACAGAAAATGTTCCCCTCACTTCGCCTCATCCTCCAGCAGTTCAGACTGAAACACAGGGAGGGGTGGGCAGCACTAAGGATGGGGCTATGGGCGGGAGGCAAGGCTCTCAAATGTCCATTCTGCAGCTGTCCTCCAATTCAATGGTGTCTTTTTGGGGGTCCAAGGCTGGGTTCTCTCACTGTCTCTGCCTCTTGGAAGAGGCAGTAGCAGAACCAGGAGACGGTGACACACATGGTCCCAATTCTTTCCTTCCTGGGTCAACCCTCTCATCCTCCCTCCCACAGGGTCCCTCCTGGTGCCCTGCATCCCCCAGGACTCCCTAACTCCCAGCATACCCTACTTAAGAGTCTTGATCAGGGTCTTTATTTCCTCATCACAGTCTGGAGGTCATAGATACAGTGATCCAGAAAGAAAAGAATGTGTGTGTGTCTTTCTCCTCTTTCCATATGTATACATGAAATCGTTGCTGCTGCTAAGTCACTTCAGTCATGTCCAACTCTGGGCAACCTCAGAGACGGCAGCCCACCAGGCTCCCCTGTCCCTGTAATTCTCCAGGCAAGAACACTGGAGTGGGTTGCCATTCCCTTCTCCAATGCATGAAAGTGAAAAGTGAAAGTGAAGTCACTCAGTCATGTCCGAATCTTAGCAACCCCATGGACTGCAGCCTATCAGGCTCCTCCGTCCATGGGATTTTCCAGGCAAGAGTACTGAAGTGGGTTGCCATTGCCTTCTCCGATACATAAATAGAACTGGGCCCAAATTTTCTAGAAAGCAGTCCCACTGTAGACCAGCAGAAAACCGCTTCCCCCAGGCAAATTCTTCTATCATTCATGGTCTTGTTCAAAGGGTCCCTCTCCTGTGCTAAGTTCCAGGTGGATACAAACCCTAAATATCTGGTTGGGTGGTATCTGTCCAGCTCATCCCAATGTGGGGATTAATTCCGTGGGTCAGAGGACTCCTCTCCTCTCTGATGTCACTCTGTGAAACGACAGGGCTTGTATGTGTTCACAGTAATGCCCTCTGAGCTCAGCTGTGTTGGGTAAAACACAACAGTATTTGCCAAACATAAGGTTGATTGGAAAAGGCTTTGAACAAACAGACAAGTAGTGCTATTCAGAAGACACAGAAGCCAGGGCTCTCCAATGGAGGTGTCTCCTGGAGAGACTCCTTGATTTCCATCACCTCTGCCCAGCTATGTGGGTCCACTGGAGGTTTACCCAGTCACTGGCTCTTTTTGACATTGGTTACTCCACAAAACCATATTTTCTTTCTTATCATTTCCTCTCCTGTTCCCTTCTACTCCCTGAGCAAGCTGAATTTTCCTGAATTCTCACAGCAATTCCAAGGAATAAAAGCAGAATAGAGTGACCCCAACTTGGGTGAAATTGCGCATCTACCGAGTTTCAGTTGTACAACTTGGTACCAGACATTTAACCTCTTTTAGGCTCAGTTTCTTCAACTATACCATGAGGGTCTCATGTCTCTAATGGACAAGTGTCATTTTCATCTACCCAGCAACCATTCTCTCATTTTCCAGTGTCAACACCATGATTTTCCTTTGGGGAAATCACATCTTTTTTACTCCTAGTCCATACGGTTTAGGTGGGTGATGCCCCCACCAGCACAAGTGGGAAGACACACCTGGGTTGACCAGTGAGAGCAAGCAAACACTTGGCCACAGTGATTGGTTCAGGAAAAGCCACGTGACCAGGCTAAGCCAATGAGAGTCAACCCTGGGATTTTTGCTGAAGCTCTCTTTGTTTGAAATTGCTACAAAGATAGAATAAGTCTAGAACTGCTGGTGGCCGCCTTTGCAACCACATGAGGTGTGCCTGTCTGAGAATGAAACCTACACAGAAGAAAACAGAACTAAGAAATTCAGAAATTCCTTAGGACATTACTTAAGGACCTGAATCTAATAGTGTCTGAAGTTTGCCCTTGAACTTCCCATGACATGAGCCAATAAATTTCCACTAAGCCAGTTGGAGCTGTGCTTCTTTCACTGGCAACTGTAAGTCCTGACTAATACACTACCTTAGGGCTTTTGTCAGAATCAAATGAAACAGCATACACAATTACCTAGAAGACTGCTGGCACATAATAGGAACTCATTAAATATTAGTCACCTTCCCAACAAGAAGAGGAAGGGAAAAGTGCTAGTGGACACAAGAAAGAACGAAAGAAAGATATACAATTAACAGAGCAAGAGCCCAGGGGAGCCATGGGGATGAGATCAAAGCATGGGTGGAAGGCTTAGCCTGAACAGAGGTAGGGAAACTTCTTCCTTGGGGCAGCAGGAAGAAACCCTGGGAATTCGGAGGGACTTCACAGCAGGTAGCCTGGTCTCCTGGGAATTCAGAGGGACTTCACAGCAGGTAGCCTGGTCTCCTTGACCTTGGGGTTGGGGTCCTCTGCCGAGTGAGCACATGGATGGCCTCAGAGCCTTGAGGACAGTGGAGAAAGGTGGGAACAGTCATCATAATTGTTAGCAAGAGAAAAATGGAAGGTTGCTTCACACCCAAGGGCCTGCTGCCCTCATCCCTGCAGATCCAAATCCACATAGCTCGTGCCTTTTTCATTTAATGTTCCTTTGGCTCATTCTATTTTCCTTTTAGGTCTTGAAAAGAGGGACCTCTGGCTTTCCAGGAGACTAGCTTAGGAACCCAAGCCCAGGAACACCCTCCTCCACCCCC
>NW_011484958.1:325550-332969 GCF_000754665.1 Bison bison bison | reverse complement strand
CCCAAAACACACAGCCCTTTCTTAGAAAGGACTCCTATGGAGTCCAGCCTCCTGCCTGTCCCTCCTTCAAGAAAAAGAGAAATTGATTTACAGGAGAACCGTGGTGCTAGGGAAGATTCTTGAGAGTCCCTTAGACTACAAGGAGATCAAACCAGTCAATCCTAAAGGAAATCGACTCTGAATATTCATCAGAAGGACTGATTGGAAGGACTGTGAAGCTGAAGCTCCAATAGTTTGGCCACGTGATGCCAAGAGCCAATTCATTGGAAAAGACCCTGATGCTGGGAAAGATTGAAGGAGAAGGGGTGGCAGAGGATGAGATGGTTGGATGGCATCATTGATTCAATGGACATGAATTTGCATAAACTCCAGAAGATAGCAAAGGACAAAGCAGCCTTGAGTGCAGCCTGGTGTGCTGCGGTCCATGGGGTCACAAAAAGTCAGACTCTACTTAGCAACTAGACAAGAACAGAAGCCATCTTTCTGAGTACCCAGTTCAATCTCTCCTTCCTTTCTCTAAGTCAGAAGTTGGCAACCTTTTTCTATAAAGGTCTACATAGTATATATTTCAGCCTTTCTAGGCCATATGGTCTCTGTCACAACCAGCTTCTCAACTCTGCAGTTGTGGAGTCAAAGCAGCAGAGACAATACGTAAACAAATGGTCATGGCTATGTTCCAATATAACTTTATTTATGAACACTGAGATTTGAATTTTATGTCATTTTCACATGTCATGAAATATTATTCCTCTTGAATTTCTCCCCCAACCATTTAAAACATGCCAATCATTTTTATACCAAGGCCTGTACAAAAAGACAGTGGACAGGACTGGTCCATACTTCATGCTAATAATTTGCCAGCCCTGCTCTGACTAATGAATGTCCATGGCAGGTAATCATTAAATTCCTACTCTGCACAAGATCTATTGAGATTTCCTTAGTTAATCACCATTCCAGACTTATTAGATCAGTAGGATGATCCCCATTTTATAATTTGGAAAATCTGATTTCAGAGAGCTTTTGTGACTTGCCTTAGAGAGTATCCAGCTCAGGGATGGGAAAACTGGGGTTCAAGTCCATGCCTGTCTGTCCGCAAAGTCTTTCTTGCCCATCAAGGTCTTTCCAGAGCCTCTCACACCTTTCTGAGCCCTTCCCCACTGCACAGCCTCATATTGGTCTATTTTATAGTTGTTTGTAACCATGACTTAATTCTCCCACAGAGGTGAAACTGCCTGAGGGGCAGGAATGTGTCTTTTATTCTTCTTACTGCCTAGTCCTCTGCCAGCTATCTTGTCACTCAACAAGTGACAAGCAACACTTGTTGCTCAACAAGTGTGTCAAGCAAACCACTGCTGCTGCTGCTGCTGCTGCTAAGTCGCATCAGTCGTGTTAGACTCTGTGCAACCCCATAGACAGCAGTCCACCAGGCTCCTCCGTCCCTAGGATTCTCCAGGCAAGAACACTGGAGTGGGTTGCCATTTCCTTATCCAGTGCATGAAAGTGAAAAGTGAAAGTGAAGTTGCTCAAGTCGCATCTGACTCTTCTCGACCCAAGGGACTATAGCCTACCAGGCACCTCCATCCATGGGATATTCCAGGCAAGAGTACCGGAGTGGGTTGCCATTACAAAGAGGCATTAAATTCAAGGCCACAAACTGGATTGCCCTGGTGGCTCAGTGGTAAAGAATCTGCCCGCCAATGCAAAAGACACAGGTTCAAGCCCTGATCCAGTAAGATGCTACATGCCGCAAATCAACTAAGCCTGAGTGCCACAACTATTGAGCCTGCACTTTAGAACCCTGGAGCCACAACTACTGAGCCTACATGCCACAGCCACTGACGCCTGTGTGCCCTAGAGCCTGTGCTCCACGGCAAGAGATGTCACCGCGCAATGAGAAGTCCCAGCACCACAGCTAGAGTAGCCTCCGCTCTCCGCAACTAGAGAAAAGCCTGCGCAGCAGTGGAGATCTAGCACAGACAAAAATAAATGAGTAATTTTTTAAAAGACCGAAAACGACAAAGCACCCTCAGTATTGCCCAGCAATCCCAGCATGCTGTTCTAGAAATTTCTTTCTCACTCTCTGTGCTGACTGTTAAATGCTTCTTCTCTCCATGCCCCTCCTCCACCCCCTGCTCCCCACCCCTAGAACCTTCTCTCCCTGTATCCGGGGAGCCTTCCTTCTCAGCCCCCGGGGCTCACAGGGATGGAGGGATCTCAGGGATCCTTCTTGAAAGGCTTTCCTCTCTCTGCTGCCCCAGCCCACATCCCTGCAGCCTCCTGGCAGCTGACTGTTTCTGGGGCTCTTGAAAACATTCTTTAACTTGGGAAGCCCAGAGTGGTGCTAGAAACCGGCAGTGCAATTACAGGGCTTTTAAACTGCCAGGCTCCTCTGTGCTCATTTCCCCAGGGGCCCCTCTGAGGCCAGGCTGTGTTAGGTCCAGAGGGAGCAGGTAAACTCCCATCTTCACCAGAGGAGAGTGTCTTTCCAGCAGCTGCTTGTTCAGGGCTTGAGAAGAGGGGCAGCCAGCAGCGCAGCTCAGGGTCCAAAGCAGATCCAAGGCTCCACACCCCAAATCAGAACCTGGGATGAGCAGGGGTTGGAGGGTCTCTACCAGCCAGGGTCAGCTGGGGTGGGGAAGGGGAGTGAGGAGTCACACTGACTTCAAAGTTAAGCCCAGCTGTTTGTGGAGAAGCCAGAAGTGGCCCTACCGACCTCTCCAGCTAGATCTCCAGGGAGGCCATCCAGAGCCCTGGGCACATGTCTGTCCATCAGTCAGCCTGTGGCACTGCAAAAGTCTTCCCGGATTCGGAGTCTGTCTTCTTCCCCTGCAGCCTATAGCTTCCTGAGGCTCAGAGACTGTGACTTTTATGTCCCCACAGTGCATTCTTAGCCAATGTTTGTTGAATAGAGAAATGCTTCAGGAGAGGCAGGTGGGGTCTGTCATGCTTGGGGAAGAAAAAGGATCTCCAACAAGTCCACCTCACATATAACTCGGGTGCATCATGGGCTGCTGGGCTTCCCAGGTGGCTCAGTGGTAAAGAATCTGCCTGCCAGGAGATGCAGGTTCGAGCCCTGGGTCAGGAAGATCCCCTGGAGAAGGAAGTGGAGACCCACTCCAGTATTCTTGCCTAGGAGATCCCATGGACAGAGGAGCCTGGTGGGCTATAGTCCATTCCATGGGATCCCAAAGAGCTGGACACGGCTGAGCAACTAAACAACAGCCTTGTGGACTGCTCTGCAGCTCAGGATAGTTTTTTCAAGTGTGTTTTGGAGAGGTGGAGCAGTTTAGGAATTTAGCAGGGAGATAGCTAGAAAATCCTCTTGGCTCAAGCCCACCAGACACATCCTGAAATGCAGGGCTAGCTGTGGTCCTAGGAACAGCCACTCTGGGGCTCCATCCTGCCCCCCGGGATCAGTGGGTCAGCATGTCTGCAGCCCCAAGAACTCAGTCACCCCCATGGCAGGGATGAGACATTGCTCCCTCTCTGGAACTCCCTCCTGAGAGCACAGTGACAGATGGAGGGACCTCAGGGATCTTCCAGGCCAACCTCTTAAATCTAAAGTGCTGGACGGGGACACCCAGAACTGAAAGTGGAGCAGAAAGACCTCCTGGGTACCAGGGCATTGGAGGGCCTGTCCCTCATCACTGATAGTGAGCTGTTCCACCCTGGGGTCTGAGATAGGGCCACAGAATCTGTATTAATGAGGCCTCCGGAGATGCTGCTGCAGGGCCATTCCATCAGTGTCCACTCCTCTACTGATGAATGACTGACAGCCTAGAAAATGTCCTTCCTCCAAGGTCTGAGGCTGAGGGGGTTATGGAGTCCCTACTCAAGCTCTCCCTGGTTGGGAAGATGATGTCCTTCAAAAGTTTGGGGCAGGAGTCCCTTGACACTGCCGTGGGGTGACTGTGTCCCAGCTTACAAGCTTGGGGCCATGCCCTGCTGTGACTGAGGCTCCTGGGCAATGAGGATGGGCTCACCCAACGTGTGGCCCTGTGCTGACCCGGGGTTGTGGGCGGGGAGAAAGCCCCTACCAGGCCCCTCTGACCCAGGACTCAATGAATACTCACAACCATCCTGTGGGGTGGCTATCACTGTTCCAATTTCACAGGGGAGGAAACTGAGGTTCTGAGAGGTACAGCGGCTGTCCCTCATGTCAATCCATCTGGTACGTGGCAATGCCCAGAACCGGGAGCTTCTGACCCAAGGCTCGTATTCTTGGCTTCCCCTGGAGACCTGAGTGAGTGCTCGTCACCCTGACCACAGCTGAGGCTACCAAGTAGATGTGTCCCTCCTTCTGGGGACACAGCTCAGTGGCTGAGTGACAGGACCCAGAAGGAAGAAGGGCTGTGGGTTCTGATCCCAGGGGAGCCCGCGCGGACCACCGAGTGAAGAGAAGGGTTTTGCTGGTGAGGCATGCCTGCCCACACCTGACTGCAAACTAGGCAATGGACTAAGTCTGCAGACCTGAAGTGCTCGATGAAGGGCCATTAATAACCCTCCTGGCACGGCCTGGCCTGGGCCGAGCAGGGGTGCATCATCCATACATCTGCCATGGCGCTCCAGCTTCTGTACCATGGCCAGCGGAACGGGATGAGTTGACTCGAGCAGCCTGAGGAAGAGGCTCTGAGAGGGGCTGGGGGACTTCGAGCCCTGTGTGCCCTCAGCACCTCTCCCTAGACTGGGCAGAATCGAGAACCACAAAGGACTGGTTGTTCCACAGAAGCTGGGGCTGTTCCCATCATGGCTGAGGACACTCCCTGGCCTGGAGCTCTGGGACCTCCAGCAGGTCTCTTCATCCAGAAAATGGACCTGAGGAAGCCAAGGTCCTGCCAGCTCCCCCACTCTAGGCCGCCTCTGCAAGCCAGACCTTGAGACTTAATTTCCCTCCTGGGAGGGTAAGGATCTAACATTCCTGGAATAACCGCCAAGCTCCAGGCACCCTGCCTGTTCTACTCCAGTCAATCCCCTTAATACCCTAAGGAGGCCAGTCCTGTCACAATCCCACTCTGCAGAGGTGAAAACTGAGGCTCACCAAAGTTAAAGTAACTTCCCCAGGACCACGGACCTGTTCCCCAAAAGGACGGATTTGGTCACTCAGATCCTTTTGGGATATAACAGAATGCACCTAAATAAAAATAACGCAGACTTCCAGTGGTTAAGACTCCAGGCTTCCAACGCAGAGGGTTCGGGTTCAATCCCTGGTCAGGGAACTAGAATCCCATATGCCACATAGTGCAACCAAATAAATAAATAAAATTTTGAGACTTCCCTGGTGGTCTAGAGACTGAGATTCTGCACTTTTACTGCAGGGCACTCAGGTTTGATACCTAGTCAGGTAACGAAGACTTCCCTGGTGGCTCAGATGGTAAAAGCATCTGTCTGCAATGTGGGAGAACCAGGTTCAATCCCTGGGTCAGGAAGATCCCCTGGAGAAGGGAATGGCAACCCACTCCAATACTCTTGCCTGGAAAATCCCATGGATGGAGAAGCCTACAGTCCATAGGATCGCAAATAGTTGGACATGACTGAGCAACTTCAAGGTCCCATGTGCTGCGTGATGAGGCCAAAAGAATGGGAAAAAAAAAAAAAAACTAACGTGTCCTCAGAACAGGACTTCTCAGAGTGTTTGTTTGTGTGCTCAGTTTTTGTAAGTCTAGAAGAAATCCTCAGTTCTTCAATCAAGCACTAACCTTAAGTGCTACTGTGTAGGTATTTTATTGATGTGATTAAGATTCACAAGCTGTTACCTCTAGGTAAGAGAGATAATCCTAGATAATCTGCATTGGCCTGATTCAATCGGTCCACAGGCCTTAAGAGCAGAGGGGAGGCTCCCCAAGGAAGAAATGCTGTCTATGGCCTGGAGCTGCGCCCCGGGCCAGAGAGCTTCAGCCTGCCCTCCCTGACAACCTGCCCTTCCTATGTCAGGCTTGTCTGGCCAGCCCCCACAATGGCATTAACCAACTCCTTGCAAAAAATCCCTGTCTACTTTCTATCTACCATACTGGTCTTCTTTCTCTGGTTGGACTCTGCCTGATACAAGTCTGCATCATGTTTCACAATCTCCAAGAGTAGAATACAGTTTTTTTGTTCTTGTTGTTGTTGTTGTTTTAATTATTTATTTATTTTTGGCTCTGCAGTACTCTTGCTTGGAAACTCCCATGGATGGAGGAGCCTGGTAGGCTACAGTCCATGGGGTCGTGAAGAGTCAGACACAACTGAGCAACTTCACTTTCACTTTTCACGTTCATGCATTGGAGAAGGAAATGGCAACCCACTCCAGTGTTCTTGCCTGGAGAATCCCAGGGGCAGGGGAGCCTGATGGGCTGCCATCTATGGGGTTGCACAGAGTCGGACACGACTGAAGCGACTTAGCAGCAGCAGCAGCAGCAGCAGGTCTTCATTGCTGTGCAGGCTTTTCTCTAGTTGCGGTGAGCGGGGCCACTCTGGTTGCAGTGCACAGGCTTCTCTTTGTGTTGGCTTCTCTGGTTGTGGAGCTCGGGCTCTAGGGTGCACGGGCCCCAGCAGTTGTGGCTCCCGGGCTCTAGAGCACAAGCTAAGTAGTTGTGGTGCATGAGCTTAGTTGCTCCAAGGCATGTGGGATTTTCCTGGACCAGGGATCAAACCCATGTCTCCTGCATTGGGCGGGCAGATTCTTTACCACTGAGCCACCATTCTTTACCAGGGAAGCCCTAGAATAGAGTTTTAAGACAATTTCCAAACAGATTTGGGCAGTGGGGCCTTGAAGGTGAAAAGCAACTCATGGAATTCTTGTCTGGCAGATCTCTCTCTTTCTCTCTCTCCCAACCCCCTTCTCTCTCTCCTCTAGCTCTCTCTCTAGCAAACTCTGATTTAGGCAAAGTGAGCAGCCAGTCATAAGGGAGAGCCAACTCTGTGTGACAGTCAACAGTGGCCATGACTGTGACCACGTGCTCCCACTGTGGGCAGATCATCCTCATCACCATCATGTCAGCCACCAGCCAAAGTCTTGGCTGCTCACAAAACATATCCTCCACATCAGCTCAGGTCAGCCCCTCGGGCCCAGATGTTTGCTCTCAATCAACGTTCTCGCCTATAGAGCAGCGCTGACAAGCCCAGCCCTTCTCAGAGGGCACAAAGACACAATCAGATGGCTCATGCTGAGTCCCTGGCACACAGAGGGTGGTGGGTGTCCAACCCCTCCTCCCTCCTCCCCCTGATGATGAGCTGTGCTAAAACAGGCCTCCTACTATATAAGGTATGAGCAACGTTTTAAAACCACTCAGAATGTTCAGCATTTGCCAAAAAGATGCTACGGCGCTCTCCCAGGCCCATGGCCCATCCCGAATTTAACAGGCCCATGTTTACAAACCCAGACCCGTACATCTCCGAGGCTCCCACACACATCCCAGCTGCCTCCCCAAGATCCATGCTCGG
>NW_011484958.1:284963-325450 GCF_000754665.1 Bison bison bison | reverse complement strand
GTGCTCCTCAGCTTGTTCCTGACGCTCAGTCTGGGCCTCAGGCAGCCATCACAGTGGAAGGAGGGGGTGGTCAGGAGACACTCCTACCATCTAAGGACCACTGGGACCCCAAGCTGCAGGGTTCAGGCCAGAGCTCTGAAAGCAGGACTTGTGGGAAACTCTGGCAGCTAAGTGCAAGTAAGTGAACCACAGGACACTGCTCTCTCAGGGTCCCAGACTTTACTGTCTTTCTGTCCTTCATTCCGTGTGTGTGTATGTATGCACCCTCAGAGCACATGCTCACATATCCTTTCCACCCTGAAACAACCCAATCACACTGAACCCAGGACCCAGGAAGAGACACAAGTCTCTTGATTGGACAGAACACAGACCACAGTTAATGCTGTAATGAGCATACACTTAGCATGTGGGAGAGCAATTCAGCCCTCACTTGGACTCTATTTATCATTTCTTTCAGCACTGAGTCTGTAAGCGACATCTGAATCACCAGGACGGCTTGTTAAATACAGACCACTGGCCCCATCCCCAGAGTTTCTGATTCATCTGGTCTTGGATGGGGCCCAAGAGTCCATATTTCTAACAAAATCCCAGGTGAACCGGATGTTGCTGGACCGGTGATCTTACTGTAAGGACCACTGCTTCACAGTTTTAGAGAAGCCAAGTCTTGACTTTCAAGTGATACCTGATCAGAATGGAATCGGTGAGTGTGTGTGTTGGGGGGCGGGGTAGTGGTGAGCCCTGCCAAAGCCAGGCTTTCTGACAGCTGCAGGAAGTGACAGTTGACAGCCCGACAGCAAAGAAAGAGACAGCAAACTATAAAAAGCAGACATAAGAACTCAAAAAGCAAGGCAGTCTGAAGCCATCTCAGTGGGATAAAATTATTATACACCCCTAAATAAATCCTGAGGAAGCACTTGCTCGGAGCATCAAATAGTCATGATGTTCATAGTGAAGGCCCTGGAATATGAAGAAAGCAATGCTTAGCCTGCTTAAGAGGGCTGGGTTAAATTAATTTTGTAAAAAATAAATCTACTTCTAATTTGTTGGCAGTGAAATCACCTGGGTGCTCAATGGATAATAAACTTGTTAATCTGGAGAGTTTTTCGGTGTGCTAATTCATTTACCTCGATATCCATGGTTTTACTTTGCCCGTGCACCTGTGTGTGTGCATGCATCCACACGTCTGCACAAGAACGCATCTCGTAATGCTCATTGCTACTCACTCCTGGGTCTGTTCTTAAATATCATCTCCTCCTTGGCCATTCAGGCAATGCTATGTCCCCAACTAAAGCGGCCTTAGATGCACCTGTTGCTTTTTTTTTTTTTTTGCCTCTCTCTCATGGTGCCTCTCTGTCACAGATCAGTTATGACTCTGCTCCAAGAACTGTGCTAAAGGAACAGCCTACTGGAAATCTCTAATCATTGAGACAGAAGGAAAGTGAACTTGTCACGCACTGGCATTTACAGCTTCTTTATTAGCTGAAGCAAGTCACATGGCTATGCTTAGGTTCAAAAGGATAGAGATGTGTAATCCTTCTCCAAAGAGTCCGAAAGAAAAGACACCAAATATGAGTTGAACGGTTATACAATCTCCCATAACCCTTGACTTCCCAGGGTTTCAACTTCCTCACAGTACATCTGTAAGTTCTCACCAACACCACTCACACTGTCATCACCCAAAGCACCATCATTCTCTGTCACTTCCAAAACCACCATCACCAGCCTCGTCACAGCCACAGCAACATCCTCATCCATCCTCATCCACAGCAACATCATTAACGACATTATTACTACCTTCTTTAACCCAGGCTCCCTGGAAAATAGGGCCTGCCTGGGGGAGAAGCTGGCCTACCGATGTTTTGCTGCAGAGTGCAATACCAGGGAAAAAGAGACTGAGGCAGAGAAAGAGGGGCAACAAATAGAGGGGATATTTAAGAAGCAAGCCCGTTTCATGACAAACGCAATGGACTGTTCAGTCCTGCAGATCTTCAGATCTTCATGGCCCATCTGCTGCACTTCTTCATAGTTTACTTGTGAGGAGGAATAGAGAAGAATTAATCTGTTGATTCCTTCCCAGCCCCCATCTCCCACTGGTCAAAGTCGGCTCTATGGAGCATTTCTTCCCTTGCTTGTTTGAAAGGTGTAACCTGGTCTCCCCAGGCAACTTCTAATGGAGCCAGAGCTTCTGAGGGTCCAGAACAGAGCCATCAGTCTTTCTTGTTCAAGTAGCCTCCATCTGCAGTGGGAGTGATGGCAATGCTAGAGATCTGGTTTTCCTGTTGTGGGAACAACAGGGTGAGCTTTTGCTAAGCCTACTCAACAGGAGAGCAAGGCAAGTGACCAAGGCCCAGGCAGAGGGAAGGTGTGGACACATGGACTTAAGGTGGCACAAAACTTGGGTCCCATGCAATTACCCATTG
Source organism: Bison bison bison (assembly GCF_000754665.1). Taxonomy (NCBI): domain Eukaryota; kingdom Metazoa; phylum Chordata; class Mammalia; order Artiodactyla; family Bovidae; genus Bison; species Bison bison. The sequence continues at coordinate 323,030 of NW_011484958.1, read as the reverse complement.
TGCCTTTCATATCTACTCATAGCCACTTGGAACACATGATCTTAGGACAATACACCTTCAATTCTTTCCCAAGAAGTTAGATAGAAAATTCTGTTCTTCAAGGTACTGGAAAGTTGCAATACTCCAAAAAGAATTCAAGAAGCTTAGTAAGCCAAACCTGGTACTTCTGTGCTACTCTGGCTGGTCCTAGAGATGTCAAAACTGACATTTACCACTACACTCATTCAGCATCCATTCTGACTAGTCTGTGTTCCTTCCCTGCTGGGTGACCTACCTTCATCCTCAAGAAGTCGAAGTCCTTACTTAGTTGCCTAGGACTGGTAGAGCCACCGTTGCCAGTGCTGCTCTCGGGCACAGGAACACCAAAATAAGCTGCCAGGGAATCTTCTAGGTTCCTGACATTATCTTCCTTGTGCCCATCAGAAAAAAAAAAAAAGTGAAAGTGTTAGTCGCTCAGTTATGTCTGACTCTGCAATATCACATGGACTATAGCCTGCCAGGTTCCTCAGTTCATGGAATTCTCCAAGCAAGAATACTGGAGTGGGCGGATATTCTGTTCTCCAGGGGATCTTCCCAACCCAGGGATCAAACCCAGGTCTCCTGCATTGCAGGCAGACTCTTTATTGTCTGAACCACCAGATAAGCCCTTCTGCCCATTACATGGCAGCAAACCTAGCTCCTCACCGTAATCAGAGTTAATTATTCCTCCACCCACTAACTCCTTTCTTTTCCTGTTGGTTTCTCTGACATTAAGGACCAAAAAGTTGCCAAGTGGTAGCTGCAATTTCCAATTAAGTAGGATCTTCACTGTGCTCCCTGGAGGTCACTGCTCCTTTCGATCAATGAGCTCTGAGTTTAAGAACTGATAGAAATCTGGAAACCATGCAAGGGACCATGATTTTCCACACGTGTAGGTGACATCAATCTTTGGCTGGGCTGGCAGCTCTGACTTCTGCTGCATCTATTCATACAGTTCCTCTCCTTCAGTCTGTTTACATGATGAATTTAACTCATTCTGACGCTATGGAATGGGGTATGGCCTGGGCACTTGGTCATGGGGTGTTTTTGTTTTAATATCGTCAGGTTTATTAATCAGCCATTATATCTTCAAACATTTTCTCTCCTGCCCCATGCTCTCTCTCTTCTTCTGAGATTCCAATTCTACAGACATGAGACCTTCTGATATTGTCCCACCATTCTATTTTCTTTTATGTTCAATCATTTTCGTGCTCTACTTCAGACAAGAGAATTTCTATTCATTTGTCTTCAAGTCCACTGGACTCTCTATCACCTCCATTTTCTTCGACATATTTTTTTACTTTATTGACTTCAACAATAATCTTTATTAATTCCTCTTCACTATTAACTGTAGGCTTAATTTCTCTCTTCTTCTAGCTTCTTAACATGGAAACCAGATTACTGATTTTAAACCTTTCTTCTTCATATCAGCACTTCAAGCTGATATAAAGCTATAATAATGCTTTATTTCTGTCCCAAATTCTTACATGCTGTGCTTTTAGTATCATTTAGTTCAAAGTACTTTCTCACTTCTCTTATGATTACTTCCATGACCTTGGGTTATTTAGAAGTGTATTATTTAATTTCCAAACACTTGGGAACTTTCCAAATATATTATTGTTATTGACCTCTTAATTTAATTTCATTATGATCAGAGAACATATTCTGTATCATTTCAATCTTTTAAAATTCATCAAGACTAGTTTTATAGCCCACTGTATGTTCTACCATGGGCTTCCCAGGTGGCTCGGTAGTAAAGAGTCTGCCTACCAATACAGCAGATGCAGGTTCGATCCCTGGATGCAGAAGATCCCCTGGAAAAGGAAATGGCAACCAACTCCAGTATGCTTGCCTGGGAAATCCAAAGGACAGAGGAGTCTGGCAGGCTACAGTCCATGGGATCGTGAAAGAGTTGGACACGACTCAGCAGCTAAACAACAACATATGTTCTAACACAGTGCACATTCCATATGCATTAGAAAAGCATGTGATTGTATATTCTACAGATGTTGGGTACATTGTTCTATAATTGTCAGTTAGGTCAAGTTGGTTCATAGTGTTGTTCAAATTTTCTGTATACTTACTGATATTTTACTTACTGACTCTATAAATTACAGTGAGATGATATTAAAACATACAACTGTAATTATAGATTTTTCTTTTTCTACCATTATTTCCATCAAATTTTGCTTCATATATTTGCAGCTTGTTATTAGATGCATACACATTTAGGATTAGTATATTTTCCTGATGAACTGACTCCTTTCTTCTTGTAAGATGAGCCTTCTATCTGTGTAACACTTTTTAACTTGTCTGATATTAACATAGCCATTTCAGTCTTCTTATGCTAAGTGTTTACAAATTATACATCTTTCCATCCTGCCAAGTCTTTAGACTGATGAGTTTCTCATGGAAAGCATATAGTTGGGTCTTATTTTTTTTATCCCTTTGCTGATCTCTATCTTTTAACTGCAGTGTTTAATATTAGCCCATGTAGATTTTAAAACTTAATTGATATGATGGATATAATTCTATCACCTTACTGTCTTTTGCTATATGTCTCCTATTTTTTTTGTTTTGTTTTGTTTCTCTGTTCTTTCTTTTCCTACTGTCCCCTGGGTTAATCTTTTTCTTTCTTTTTTTGTAGTATTCCAGTCTATTTCCTTTATTGGCTTTTAAGCTATACATCTTTGCATTATTTTCTGATGGTTCTCTTAGGATTACAATATACGTATTTAACTTATCACCATGTACCTTGAATCAATATTATGCTACTTTACATACAAGAACCTTATAACAGTAAAATTCCATTTCACCTCTCACTCTTCATACTGCTATCAAATATTTTCCTTTTACACAGTACACTGTTATTATTTTCACTCTAAAGAATTGTCATTTAAGTAATGTTTTATCTTTCTTTTCCCATATATTCACATTTTATTACTCTTCATTCCCTCCTATGGATTGAAATTTCCATCTGATATCATTTCTCCTTTTCTTCAAAAACTTCCACTAGCATTTCTTATACTGCAGGTCTCTCAGCCTTCACTATAAAAAGTGAAAATATCTTTATTCTCAGCCTTCACTATAAGAAGTGAAAATATCTTTATTCTTGCCTTCATTTTTTTCATTTTATCTTTATTCTTGCCTTCATTTTTCTTTCGTTTTGCCTTCGTTTTTTGAAAGATTTTTACACTAGATATGGAATTCTCACTTGACAGATTAACTTTTTCTGATTTTAAATATGTCATTACATTCTCTTCTGGAATGTTTTTATGAGAAGTCAGCTGTTATTCGTACCATCTTTCCCCTATATGCTGCCTTTTTAGACTTATCTGGATCCCTTTAAGATATTTCTTAGCCATTGCTTTCATCATTCTGATCAAGTGTGATTTTCTTTGTATTTATCTTCCTTGGGATTTGCTCTCCTTTTTTTCTATAAACTGCTGATTTTTGATCAACTGGGAAATTTTTGTTTGTTTGTTTCTTATATGATATTGTACATGTTTTAATGCCATTCTCCCAATCTGGTTGCTACATCTGTCACCCCATTGATCACCAGGGTTGATTCGGCTGATCTGGCTGGCTAGGCGGGTGTCCCCTTCCTCCCTCACTGCTCCATGTGCGTTCTTCCCGAAGCTGCGCGCTCGGTCGAAGAGGACGACCATCCCCGATAGAGGAGGACCAGTCTTCAGTCAAGGGCATACAAGTAGCTGCACTCCCCTGCTAGAACCTCCAAACAAGCTCTCAACTGGGAAATTTTTATTTTTCCTATCCCACGTTCTTGTTTCTTATTTCCCTAGGATTCCAAATACATGTAATCTAAACTCCTTAATATTTCTTTCAAAGGTTATTGAGACTCTATTATTTTATTTCCATTCTTTCTCTCTCTGTGTTTATCTTCAGATAATTTCTACTGACTTGTCTTGAAATTCACTCACCCTTTTTTCTATTCTGTCAAATCTGCATTAATCTCATCTAATAGAATTTTTATTATGCATATTTTATTTTTTTAGTGTTAGTATTCCCATTGATTTTGTTTCACAGTTTTCATATATCTTTTGAAATCCCTCTTCTCCTCATCCATTATATCATCTTTTCCTATAGACTCAACCTATTTATCACAATTATTTTAACTCGTTGCTAAAACTGAAATCCAGATCATCTCTGAGTCTGTTTCTATTTACTGTTTTCTCTCTTGGCTCTGGGTCCCATTTTCCTGTTTCTTCTCATATCTAATAATATTTTTATTACATATAGGACATTGAGGATGATATGTTATAGAACTCTAGACACCATTATCTTCCTTAGAAAAGTATCGATTTTTGTCCTAGCAAGGAGTGAAACTACTGGCAGATAACTTTTCTTGTGGGACTTCATTTTAAGCTTTATTAAGGTAGGTCTTTTCAGTAGTTCCTTTAGCCTAAGGAGGAGTCCTTAGTCCTTATACATGGTCCTTACTCCTAGAGTTTGATCCTTCTGATATTTTAACAAAAAGACTAAGGTATTTGTCAAGCTCTTATCTTGGCAGAACTTGAACTCTAAATTATGTATCCACAGCACAGGCTGTAATACCTGCCTAGGAAGATTGCTCATGCTTTCTTCTGGGATTCCTTGGAGTCTTGCCCTGTGTTTTCACAGTAAGCTAAGGATTTGAAGAAAGATTTGCAGATTTGGGAGCTCTCTCTCATGACTCCCTCTTTTCCTAAATAGCCCCCTTAACTTTTAGCCATTCTGTTCTTGTTGTCATCCAGTAGTTAAGTCGTATCCAACCTTGTGACCCCATGGATCTCCTGGAGTTTGCTCAAACTCATGTCCATTGAGTCAGTGATGCTATCCCACCATCCCATCCTTTGTCTCTCCATTCTCCTTCTGCTGGAAAACCATACTACCGGAAAAACCATAGCTTTGACTATATGGACCTTTATCAGCAAAGTAATGTCCCTGCTTTTTAATACACTGTCTAGGTCTGTCATAGCTTTTCTTCCAAGGAGCAAGCGTCTTTTAATTCTGTGGCTGCAGTCACCATTTGTAGTGATTTTGGAGCCCAAGAAAATAAAATTTGTCACTCTTTCCACTTTTTCCCCATCTATTTTTAGCCATTCTAGCAGCCCTGAACTCCAACTCTGTTTCCTTACTCCATTAGTAATTCTGAAGTACTAGTAATTAGTTATTAGTAATTCAGAATGACTAATTCTGGGCTCTATTACCATACATTAAGCAGACTGGAAAGTGCCCTTGGGGAAAGACAGGTGAGTGTGGGTCTTTCTAGGATGTTTGCTTCTTTCTTAGGTTGTGACCCCTCCAGTTTCTGCCTGCTTTAGGTCACTCTACTGTGCCTTCAAACAACTTTTTTTTTTTTTTTTTTACCAAGAATTTTCAATTGTTGAATTGTGTTCACAGCCGTCGCAGTGCCACCATTGCTCTCCAGCACAGCCTCTAGCTCACCAAGCTCCAGTCGGAGGAGAAAGGGGATAAGTGAGGAGGTCTCTGTACCATGGCTTGTACAAAGCTGACTGCCTGCAAATCAACTGGCGGTAAAGCACCAAGGCAGACACTGGCTACAAAAGCACATCACAAGAGTGCGCCCTCTACTGGAGGGGCGAAGAAACCTCATCATCACAGGCCTGGTCCCGTGCCACTCCACGAAATTAGCTGTTAATCAAAAATCCACTGAGCTTCTCATTCACCAACTTCCCTTCTAGCATCTGGTGTGGAAAAGTGCTCAGAACTTCAGAACAGATCTGCGCTTCCAGTGCAGCTCTTGGTGCTTTGCAGGAGGAAAGTGAGGATAATCAGGTTGGCCGTTTTGAAGACACTCATGTGTGTCCTCCATGCCAAACGTGTAACAATTATGCCAAAAGAGATCCAGCTACCACACCCCTTAAGTGGAGAATGTGCTTAAGAATTGACTATGCTGGGAATCATTTTATTCTTTTTTATTTTTTTTCTAAAATGATATAAACTTTATTATGCTCAGTAATTAACCTCATAATAAGAATGTAGCTTCTTTAAGTAATTATAATCTTCCAAATGATAAAAGAAGTAGACATTTAACAAAGTAGCACACCCAAAAAGAAATCAAAGACTTTTTCCATGTTTGTGGTGTGCATTGTATGACCACAAAGAATTTTTTAAAAAATTCTCGGTTCTTCTAGGATGAACCTAGAACCTATTATACAGAGTGAAGTAAGTCAGAAAGAGAAAGATAAATATTGTATTCTAATGCATATATACAGAATCTAGGAAAATGGTACTGAAGAATTTACTTACAGGGCAGAAATGGAGAAATAGATATAGAGAATAGACTTATGGACACGGGGAAAGGGAAGGAGAAGGTGAGATACATGGAACATGAAAACTTACATTACCATTTGTAAAATAGATAGCCAACTGGAATTTTCTGTATGGCTCAAGAAACTCAAACAGGGGCTGCATATCAACCTAGAGGGATGGGATGGGAAGGAGATGGGAGGGAGGTTCAAAAGGGCGGGGACATATGTTTACCTATGGCTGACTCATTTTGCAGTTTGACAGAAAACAACAAAATTCTGTAAAGCAATCATCCTTCAATAAAAAAAAAACTAAAAAAAATTCTCTTCTTCCTATTATTGGTTGTTCTGAACGTTAAGCAATTTTTTCCCATGGGGTCAAAAGGTACCTAAGTATATGACTGCAAATGGAAAAACAGGGACAGAAATCAGGTACTGGCAGTTTCTCCATTTTCATTTGTGTGCGAATTTTTAATATAAAAGTGGGGACATAAAGCATTAATGCAAGTCAAAATGTTTCAGTGAACAAGTTTTAGCAGTTCAACTTTACAACAATTATAAATAAACCTGTTAAATTTTTCTGGACAAGTAAATTTCTTATTGACTGCAACTAAATGGTGTTAGTAGCATTTTTATCATACAGTAGATTCCATCCATTCACTATACCTTTCTAACTGAGTTATCCTACATGCAAGTGCATGTTTTTAATGCTGTCTGTCTTCTGTACTGTTCCTGTAAGTTTGCTATTAAAATACATAAAACTATAAAAAGATAATAAAATAAAATTGTTGTCACTGGGGAAGTCTGATATAGGGCCATCTGTCATTATCTGCAGCCATAAATCCTTTGAAATATTTTTATTATACAAATTGAGCAACATCCTGCTCAGTTCTCATATATTTCATCACTTAAACTCAGTCCTCCTGGTTTCTGTCATTTATTTAGTATTTCAATAGGCTTCCTGGTAATACCCATTTTGGTTTGAATCAGCCAGAGCAAGTTCTGATGTTTACAATCAAAGGCTGAGACTAGTACTTAGGGTTTATACTGACCTGCATGTTGTTCAGATCTTGACTACATTGAGTAGCTTCAAGGACCTCTCCACAGTCACTGGCTATGCAATGCTTTCCCTGAAAATATCACCTCAAATCACTGCCACCTTTAATTGAAAAAAATTTTTTTCTTTGGTTGCACTGGGTCTTCTCGCAGCACAGGCTTTCTCTAGTGGAGGTGCAAGGGTTTCTCACTGGGGCGGCCTCTCTTGCTGGGGAGCACAGGCTCTAGGTGTGCTCAGTAGCTGCAGTACATGGGCTCAGTAGCTGCTGCTCATGGGCTCTAGGCCGCAGACTTCAGTAGCTGGTGCACACAGGTTTCGTAGTTCCGCAGCATGTGGAATTTTTCTGGACCAGAGATTGAACCTGCATACCTTGCACTGGCAGGTGGATTCTTATCCACTGTCCAGGGAAGTCCAGTTTTTTAATTCTTTAATTAACATTTTGACTTAAAATATTTAGCTTTATAATAATCATATTTCATTCCTTCCTAATACCATTAATTATTTTACCCCCTGGATTGGATCAACTTCACTAGCCCCTTCAATCTTCACTCTTCACTCTTACTAGAATTACTCTTCTTTCCATCAATTCTGAGAGTCTAAAACAATCTCACCAAACCATTTGCCTTGCTCTCCAAGCGTGCATACACATGCATATGTCCACACACAGACAAATATCTTCCATAGCTAGTAAAGGCAGACATTCCAAACTTCCACATCTTTTCCTCCCAGTGACAGGCAAAGAATTTCAATTAGCAAAGGAGAAAAAGAGACATATATTTGGAACATGGTGTAAGACACCAGACGCAAAAGTCAGGAGAGACAGAAAGTTGTGAAAGCAAGGAGGCTGACCTAGGGAATTTCAAGAAGTCCACATGAGCTCATTAGGTCCAACCATTCTCAGAATTCCAAACAAAGTGAGGCACTTGTTAATGAGTATATTAATGACTCTTTAATTTACTCAGTGAATATCAATTCATAAAACATTCATGCTCCATTATGCAGAATTTCCTCTGCCTCTTCAGAGAGCCTAAGAATAGGAATGGGCAAAGCCTCTTTAAAACTGAGTTCCTGGGGACTTCCCTGGTGGTCCAGTGGTTGAGAATCCACCTTCCAGTGCAGATAACTCAGGTTTTATCCCTAGTCAGTAAACTAAGATCCCACACACCACAGGACAACTACTGAGCCCCCATCACAACAACAGAGCCCATGCAGGGCAACAAAGACCCAACCCAACCCAACCAAATAAATAAATAAATAAACTGGGCTCCTGATCACTCTTCCCATTAAAGTGAAGAAGGGGATGTGGAGAAGGATAATGAAATTTAGTAGCAGACAGATAGAAAGTTAAGTCTCCACTCAGCTTCTTACTAGTTCTGTGGTCTTGGGCAAGTCAATTCTAAATAATAATAGGTAATACATGTAGAACATTAAGAACTGTGTATTACTTGAATACTTTAAAAGTTTTATTTCAGGCTTCCCTGGTGGCTCAGTGGTAAAGAATCTGCCTACCAAGGCAGGAGACACAGGTTCGATCCATGGTCCAGGAAGATCCCACATGCTGTGGAGCAACTAAACCCGTGTGCCACAACTACTGAGCCTGTGTTCTAGAGCCTGGACACCGCAACCATTGAGCCCACATGCCACAACTGCTGAAGCCCAAGTGTCCCTGAGCCTGTGTCCTGCAACAAGAGAAGCCACTACAATGAGAAGCTCAGGCACTGCAACAATAACCCTCACTCACCACAACTAGAGAAAGGCCCGCATAGCAATGAAGACCCAGCACAGCCAAAAATAAATATAAATCAATAAATAAATTTTTGAAGTTTCATTTCATTTAATCCTTATAACTACCTATTGAGGTAAGTACTGTTATGATTCCTGTTTCACAGATGAGAAAGCATCACAACAACATGCAATCTGAGTCTTGCCATGGTGCACGGCTTTTATTTATGATGTTTGATTTTGGTTTCATGAATGCTGTGTATCAGATGAAAGTACCAGCAGGAGTGCAGCTACAACAGTCTCGCTGTATCATCGGGCATGTCTCCTGGCTGTGTCAATTTCAGCTTTGTAGCTTTCAAGTTTGGGGACTGAAACTTCTAGAAATCTAAAAACTGTTAGTATACTGTATTCAGTTTCTAATGCTGTATAATACGTTGCCATGAATTTAGTAGCTTAAAACAGTACACATTAATTATCTTGTAATCTCCATGGATCAAAAATCCAGCACATTTTAGCCTGGTCCTCTAGAGGCTCAGGACCTCATGGAAATCAAGGTGTCAGCAGCTGTGCCCTCTTCAGGAGGCCCAACTAAGGAAAGATCTACTTCCACACCCGCTCAGGTCGCTGGCAAAATTTACTTCTCCATGGTCACATGGTTACATGGCCATGTCTTTTCCTAACTGTCAGCGGGTGACTACTACCAGCTCCTAGAGGCTGCTTTTGGGTCCTTCCCACATGGTCCTCTCTACAATATGGCAGCTTACTCCTTTAGGGCCAGGAGAAAGGCATATGCTGTTCTTCTTGTAGCTTTTAAAAGATATTCTGATTGGGTCAGCTGCTGCTGCTGCTGCTTCTAAGTTGCTTCAGTCGTGTCCGACTCTGTGCGACCCCATAGACAGCAGCTCACCAGGCTTCCCCGTCCCTGGGATTCTCCAGGCAAGAACACTGGAGTGGGTTGCCATTTCCTTCTCCAATGCATGAAAGTGGAAAGTGAAAGTGAAGTTGCTCAGTCGTGTCCGACTAGCAACCCCATGGACTGCAGCCTATCAGGTTCCTCCGTCCATGGGATTTTCTAGGCAAAAGTACTGGAGTGGGGTGCCATTGCCTTCTCAGAAAAACCTCACTTTTGACTGATTCAAAGTCAACTGATCAGGGATGTTAATTACAGCAGCAAAATTCATTCCACCATATAATATAACATAAAGCTATGAGTAATATCCTGTCATATTTAAAGTTTCTTCACACACTCAAAGAAAGGGAATTAGACAAGACAAGTACTCCAAGGGGACACAATCTGGGAACCACCTTAGAATTCTGCCTACCACAGTACCATAGACTAAACGTCTGTGTCACCCAAAATTCACATGTTGAAACCTAACCTTCATTGTGAAGGTATTAGGAGGTCAAGTTTCCAGGAAGTGATAAGGTCATGAAGGAGGCGCCTTCATGAATAGGATTAGTGCCCTTATAAAAGAGAACCCACCCTAGAGAGCTCCCTTGCTCTTTCTACTATATGAGGACATGTGGAAAGACATCTATGAACCAGAGCAGGTCTAACCAAACACTCAATCTGTAGGTTCCTTAATCTTGCACTCTTAAGCCTCCAGAACCATAAGAAATAAATTTCTGTTGTTTATAAGCTATCCAGTCTGTGGTACTTTTGTTCAGTTCAGTTCAGTTCAGTTGCTAGTCGTGTTGGACTCTTTGTGACCCCATGGAATGCGGCACACCAGGCCTCCCTGTCCATCACCAACACCCAGAGTTTACTCAAACTCATGTCCATCAAGTCAGTGATGCCATCCAACCATCTCATCCTCTGTCATCCCCTTCTCCTCCCACATTCAATCTTTCTCAGCATCAGGGTCTTTTCCAGTGAGTCAGTTCCTCGCATCAGGTGGCCAAAGTATTGGAGTTACAAATTCAGCATCAGTCCTTCCAATGAATATTCAGGATTGATTTCCTTTAGGATGGACTGGTTGGATCTCTTTGCAGTCCAAGGGACTCTCAAGAGTCTTCTCCAACACCACAGTTCAAAAGCATCAATTCTTCAGCGATCAACTTTCTTTATAGTCCAATTCTCACATCCCTACGTGACTACTGGAAAAACCATAGCTTTGACTAGATGGACCTTTGTTGGTAAAGTAATGTCTCTGCTTTTGAATATGCTGTCTAGGTTGGTCATAGCTTTTCTTCCAAGGAGTCAGCGTCTTTTAATTTTATGGCTGCAGTCACCATCTGCAGTGATTTTGGAGCCCAGAAAAATAGTCTGTCACCGTTTCCACTGTTTCCCTATCTATTTCCCATGAAGCGATGGGACCAGATGCCATGATCTTCATTTTCTGAATGTTGAGCTTTAAGCCAACTTGTTCACTCTCCACTTTCACTTTCATGAAGAGGCTTTTTAGTTCCTCTTCACTTTCTGCCATAAGGGTGGTGTCATCTGCATATCTGAGGTTATTGATATTTCTCCCAGCAATCTTGATTCCAGCTTGTGTCTCTTCCAGTCCAGCATTTCTCATGATGTACTCTGCATATAAGTTAAATAAGCAGGGTGACAATATACAGCCCTGACGTGCTCCTGGAACCAGTCTGTTGTTCCATGTCCAGTTCTAACTGTTGCTTCCTGACCTGCATACAGATTTCTCAGGAGGCAGGTCAGGTGGTCTGGTATTCCCATCTCTTTCAGAATTTTTCACAGTTTGTTGTGATCCACACAGTCAAAGGCTTTGGTACTTTTGTTACAGTGGCCCAGACAAACTAAGACACACATATATACTATTTTAATTCTCTTCTTTCTCACACTTGGCAAAATGGTTTCTGTCATTTGCAGTTGAACACTGAGCAAAATAGTAAATAATATAAAGAGCAATAAATCTTTGAGGAAATACAGGACTAAATGAGTATCTAATCTGATTGGAATAAGGATACAGTTATCAATAAAGCATACCTATTAGAATGGCTAACAGAAAGTGACAATATCAAGAGTTTGCAAGAATGGCGAGGAACTGAAATTTTTATACCTTTTTGGCAGAAATGCAAAACAATACATCCACTCTAGAAAACAGTTTGGCAGTTTCTTATAGTTAAACCTATACCCACCATATGACTCAGCATTCCTACTCCTCTGGTATTTACCCTATAGGGAAAGTGAAAGTGTGCCCGCTCAGTCGTGTCCAACTCTTTGCAACCTCATGGACTGCAGCCTACCAGGCTCCTCCATCTTTGGGATTTTCCAGGCAAAACTACTGGAGTGGGTTGCTATTTCCTCCTCCAGGGGATTTTCTCGACCCAGGAATCAAAACCAGGTCTCCTGCATTGTAGGCAGATGCTTTACCCTAAAGAAATGAAAACTTACATTCACACAAAAACATTCACAAAAAAATCTATACATGAATGTTTATAGGAGCTCTAATCATAATCGCCAAAATCTAGGTACAACCAAAATATCCTTCAAAAGCTGGAAGGATGAACAAACTGTGGTACATCCATACACTGGAAAATTCATCAATAAACAGATTGTTGATACATACAATAATGTGGATGAGTCTCAAATGCACTACGATAAATTAAAGAAGCAAGTCCCAAAAGGCTACAGACTACATGATTCCACTTACATGACATTCTCAAAAAGATAGTACTGTGATACAGGAGCCTTTCCCGTGGTTCAGCGTGAAGAATCTGCCTGCAATGCAGGAGCCACAAGAGATGCAGGTTCAATTCCCTGGGTAGGGAAGATCCCCAGAAGAGGGCATGGCAACCCATTCTAGTATTCTTGTCTGGAGAATCCCATGGACAGAGAAGCCTGGCGGTTCACAGTCCATAGGGTTGCATAGAGTCGGATGAGACTGAAGTGACTTAGCATGCACGCACAGAGATAGAGAACAGATGGACAGTTTCCATCTGTATAGGGGAAGGATATGATTATGAAGAGGCAGCACAAAGAAGATCCCAAGGTGAAGGAATTATTCTGTAACTTGATTGTGGTGGTAATCACATGACTCTATATGTGTTAAAGCTCATGGAATTATATGCTTCGGAAAGAGTCAGTTTTACTGGATGTTAATTTAAAAATTTTTAAATATGAAGAATATGTGTGGGAATGGAGTCTCAGGGACCTGGAACGTGAAGAGAGGGACATAATTTTAGATCAGGTCAAATTTTCAATGTGTGAATATCTACAAGGGACTCTGGATGCAAAATATTGACTCACACTACTGGGAAGGATTCCATTTATTTGCTTGGTTGATGGACTAAAACTAAAGTCAACAGTAACCTACATGAATCTGAGATGCCAAAAAGAACTTGATAGAACATAGAGGAAAGAATCCAAAAAGCTGAGGAGATAAGAATATAAGAACAGATTTATCATGTGTTCACAACTCGCACCCCTAAAATAACCCACAAGAGCATTCAGAAGACAATCTCTTCATCATAGTATTGAGAAATGCATTGATGATGAAGAGCACCAATATCCTTTAAAATCGCGTTAGGTAAAAATCATACTAACCACTGTAGGTAGAGGATAGAAGTAGGAAATGTTGCCAATATAACGAGCTCCTTGATTCAAGTGACAGTGATGGAAACTTAGGATGACAAAGGTCTAGTATGTGGACTCAAATCCCAGAGAAGAGGCGGATGCAGTTACCATAATGGGCAGCAGAACCACAGAAGTGTTAGTCAGCCAGTGGTCTCCTACTCTTGGTGACCCCATGGACTGTAGCCTGCTAGCCTCCTCTGTCCATGGAATTCTCCAGGCAAGAATAGTGGAGTGGGTAGCCATTCCCTTCTCCAGGGGATCTTCTCAACCCTGGGATTGAACTCTGGTCTGCACGGCAGGCACACTCTTTCCATCTGAGCCACCAAGGAAGCAGAACCAGAGGAACAAAATAGCTTTCTTTACCTATAGGGATCTTTGGAGATAATTAGGCCTCTACGACTTAAATAAATGAGTTACCCCTGAGGTTTTACTCTATGTGACAACAACGATAAACAGCTAGTCTTATTAGTAAGCAGAGAAGATTGACTTGAGCCACTATTATAGAAACTCACTGCTTCTCACCCAAGTTTCAGATCAGAGTTTCTGATTGAAAAGGAGATTGGGTACTATTAAAAAAGAATTATGTAAAAAAAAAAAATAAAGGAAAAAAATAAAAATTTAAAAAAAGAATTATGTAGCAACATTATAGGGCTTCGCAGGTAATGCTAGTGGTAAAGAACCCACCTACAATGCAGGAGATGTAGGAGACACAGGTTCGATCCCTGGGTAGGGAAGATCCGCTGGAGCAGGAAATGGCAACCCACTCCAGTATTCTTGCCTGGAGAATTCCATGGACAGAGGAGCCTGGTGGGTTGCAGTCCATAGGCTCCTGAAGAGCTGGACACTATTGAAGAGATTCAGCATGCACACACAATAACATTATAAGCTTGTGCCATAACACTTTTGCCTGACTGTTTACCAAAAAGACACAAATTATGTTTCAGAACACACATTAAATTGTACCCTAGAGGGATAAAAAGGAATTCCTAGAACTTGGAGGGACTACTCAACCCTGCCTCTGAGATGACACTAGTCCCTGGCAACACAGTATCACTATGGACCACTGCTATGGCAGAAGCCTGTGGAAGTAAAGGTTACTGGAGCTGGATGTGAGTCCCGCCATGGTTATTTCACCAGTTCATGGCGTAGCCCATAAGACTGCCAGCTTTTGTGGGAAAGACAAGCAAGAGAAGGCTCTGGTTGGCCCTGGATGCTGTGCAAAGCTCTGCCACTAGGTCTTCATAACTTGGTAGATCTGTGGCCCATTGAGAGCCTTGGAGAACCTGCAGTCAGCCCCTATATGAGAACCACAGCTGAGCCATCTGAGACTTTGAAACAAAGCCTTGGCCTTCAAGTGGGTGGATGTTCCCTTAACAGCTCGTGGTATGGGCTACACAGCTTCCAGCTGTTCTGTTCTGGCAGGGCCGGGCTCTTGTTCTCCTGGCCGGACTGCACCACTGACTTGGTTTTGCAGATAAGCAAAGCGATGGTTGGGCTGCTGCTTGTGCTCTGCAGGGAGGAACTCAGTCCACCTAGATCCAAATGCCGGTTGTTACAAACCCTACCCCATTCTCCATTACAACCGGAAATCCACTGATGAAGCCCTGCAGATTCCCCTGTAATCTCCAAAGGGTCAGATCAGAGTGGGGGCTCCCGAGACCCACAATACTGGGGGAGCCCCTTGGGCTCTCTTTTCCCACTGAAGGAACCATAGACTCAGGGGAGACCTCACCACATGGTTCTCAGAGTCTCTCGTTGGTGTCTCGTCCATGAATACTTGTTAGTTGTTCTTCTTTCAAGGGAGAGCAAAGTCAGGAACTACCCTGCCGCCATCTTGGTGATGTCACCTCAACAGTCCATGGTTTGTTATTGGTCCTGGCAGAGACAAAAACTTCAAACAATGGGAAAAATGGTGGCTTCACAATTAAGTTACCCGTCTCTCACTAGGGGTGGCTGGCCAGCATTAGAATGTATTCAAAAACACTTCATGATCAGATGGAAATGGCAATAATGTATAAACTTAGCTAATCCAACAGATACAGGAAAATTGCATGAATTATATCTCCAGGGTGTCTACTCCCTCCATATTCGCATACCTTCCTATGCACAGAGCCTTAAGAGGTGTTCCATATGACCAGCTGACTAAAAAGGTAAAAACTAGAGCCTGATTTTCAGGTAGTTCTGCACAATATGCAGGTTTTAGATGAAAATGGACTATAACCCCACACAGAGATAGTTCCATAGAACACGAAGGAAAAGAAATGTCTCCCAGCGGGGCAGACTTTTAAGAGTATATCTCATGTTCCACTTTATAGGAAAGAGAGCTAACCTGGTCATGGATCTTCTAGGTTTCATAGGCCGTGGTTAACGGTGTGATCAGGCTTGGAGAAAACTAGATTGGAGAATTGGTGACAAGGAGTATTGGAGAAGAGGCACGTGGATGGACCTCTCAGAATGGACAGAGTGGGACACTTGGTGGTTTCCACTGAGGAGGAAGTTCACAGTAAGCAGGCTATGGAATAAGCTCACAAAGTGTAGCCCTACAAAATGGAGTCCATTCTGGGGCTTCCCCGGTGGTACAGTGGATAAGAATCCATCTGCCAGTGCAGGGGACATGGGTTTGACTCCTGGTCTGGGAAGATTCTACATGCCAGGGAGCAACTAACTAAGCCCAAGCACCACAACTACTGAGCCTACATGCCACAACTAATGAAGCCCACGCACCCTCCAGCCAGCAAGCCACAACTACTGAGCCCAAGTGCTGCACTACTGAAGCCCATGTGCAGAGAACCCGTGCTCCACAATAACAGAAGTCATCACAATGAGAAGCCCGTGCACCGAAACCAAGAGTAGCCCCTTGGTCGCCACAACTAGGAAGGCCTGCGCACAGCAACGAAGACCCAGCACAGTCAAAAACAGAGTAAATAAAAAATGCAGTCTATTCTTTAAGTTAATGACCCTGTTTCACCTCTAGAAACAAGAGGTGGGGGTTGCTCCTCACATCATGGAACCTAATGAACCACTTGCTAAATTTTTGCCTTCTGTGGCTTTGGGCTCCAGTGATTTAAAGGTCTTTGAACCAATGAGAAGCATACTTTTTTTTTAACCAGGGGACACAATAATAGGCCCAATGAATTGGAACCAGAGACTTTCACACGGACATATGAGACTTATCATGCCCTGTTGGACAAAATGACTGATCCAGATTATCAAAGTAGACTGCTGTCACACATGAGAGCGGAAAGGACTATTTCTGTAAACCCAGGGACTCCCTGGAGCATGTCTAAAATTACCATATTCAGTGATAAAAAGTTAACAGTTCTAACCCCATATGGACAGAGCCTGTAGGTATTCAGATTCCCCAAGAATGAAGATTGGGTCACCCCACCAGATAAAGAGCCACAGCCGCCAGCCAACTCTTTTGCTGAGGACAAAGGGAACATAAATGGGCATGGGGGGAAGGACATGACAAACGCCATCACAGCCTCGAGGCCAGCTGCGTCAATAAGTTCTGTGGCAGCTAGCCACATCTGCTTCTTTGCCTGCTGTGTCATGTACATACTGAGTATGTAATAAAGTTTCTTTTTCCTCCCATCCCCTTTTTTTCTAATATTTACATAGTCTGTGTGAGTTTACAGTTTGGTCCAGAGGTTTCAGAACACCAATATGATATTATGACTGAACCAGAGGAGACATGGTCATCACCCAGAAAACCTGAACTTGTACCTAGGTGCAGCAACTAATGGAACTCTG
Source organism: Bison bison bison (assembly GCF_000754665.1). Taxonomy (NCBI): domain Eukaryota; kingdom Metazoa; phylum Chordata; class Mammalia; order Artiodactyla; family Bovidae; genus Bison; species Bison bison. The sequence continues at coordinate 305,671 of NW_011484958.1, read as the reverse complement.
GGTCTTCCCTTTGAGGAAGTACATTTTGACTGTCCTAGCAATAGTTGTATTAAGGCAATGGCACCCCACTCCAGTACTCTTGCCTGGAAAATCCCATGGACGGAGGAAGCTGGTAGGCTCCAGTCCATGGGGTGGCTAAGAGTCGGGCACAACTGAGCGACTTCACTTTCACTTTTCACTTTCATGCATTGGAGAAGGAAAGGGCAACCCACTCCAGTATTCTTGCCTGGAGAATCCCAGGGACAGAGGAGCCTAGTGGACTGCCGTCTATGGGGTCGCACAGAGTCGGACACGACTGAAGCGACAGCAGCAGCAGCAGCAAGCGAGCACAGGTTACTGCTACTGTTATGATTGGAAATGTAAGGATGAAAAGAGGGTACATAGGAATGCGAGGCAGCCAAGGGGTAGATTATAGTAACATCTGTAACTGTCGAACACGTCCATGGTGGAAGGACTGCCTTTTCAACATACAGTCCCAAAACTACATTTTCCAGGCTTCCTTTTAACTAAGGTATAGACTTGATCATACTCTTCTTCACTTTGCAGCTTTCACTCGTTTTACGAGATCTACTTTTTTTTTTTAATTTCTTTTTAATTTTATTTTATTTTTAAACTTTACATAATTGTATTAGTTTTGCCAAACATCAAAATGAATCTGCCACAGGTATACATGTGTTCCCCATCCTGAACCCTCCTCCCTCCTCCCTCCCCATACTGTCAGTCAGCCATGTGACTGTCCTAAAGGAAGAGAAATTTGTTGTTGTTCAGTCGCCAAGTCATTTCCAACTCTCTGCAACCCCATGGACTGCAGCATGCCAGGCTTCAGGTTTCCCAAGAACCTAGTCTTTGTGAACAAGATACTCTAAAATGTTTTAGGAAATACCAGCCTAAGTATTGTCTGGCTTGTAGTAAGCACTCAAAAAGTATTCTCCCTTCCCAGAGATCTACTTTTGTATATTAAGGAATTTAATTAGTAAAAACACTTTTTCAGGAGTATATTAGAAAATATATCTAGTTAAGAAGGTGCCTTAGAGATTTGGTCAACTCCTCTTGTGTGTAACAGGAAAGATCTGAGACCAGAGAAGTTATGACTTTCTAGTGTTTATAAAGCAAGTTCACAGCTGATACTTTTGTGACTTTACTCAGGATGTGAGTTAATTTACACTACAGTCCATGTAACAACAATGAAAAAATTCCTGGATTATTAATGTCTCAGAAAGATATGGATCCTCTAAAGTTATATGCAGAAAATACATATTACTAATTGTATCACCAATTTTTTTAAAATCATGGGTACAATACCAAATAAAATGAGACATGTTAAAAAACAAATAAATAAGGTAGAGACATGAGACTAGCTTCCTTCAAGCAAATGACTCAGCATGAGACCGGGAAAGCAGATGGGACAATAGTGAGGGTACGAGCAAGTGTGAGGTCTTAGCAGTTCTGCAGAAGTTACGGTAGAAGCTCTGGAGCAATGGAAGTCCCATTTATTGCTTCTGTAGCGGTTAAGCAAAAGGTCACACCTTGTGCAGGATTTCCAGAGGATAAAATAATGTTATTAAATGGATAAAGATGTGGTACTTATATACAATGGAATAGTACTTGGCCATAAAAAAGAATAAAATAATGCCATTTGCAGGTGCATAGATGGAGAAGGCAACGGCACCCCACTCCAGTACTCTTGCCTGGAAAATCCCATGGACGGACGAGCCTGGTAGGCTGCAGTCCATGGGGTCGCTAAGAGTCGGATATGACTGAGCGACTTCACTTTCACTTTTCACTTTCATGCATTGGAGAAGGAAATGGCAACCCACTCCAGTGTTCTTGCCTGGAGAATCCCAGGGATGGGGAAGCCTCGTGGGCTGCCGTCTATGGGGTCGCACAGAGTTGGACACGACTGAAGTGACTTAGCAGCAGCAGCAGCAGCAGATGGACCTAGAAACTATCACATTAAACAAAGGAAGACAGACAAAGGAAGACAAAATTACCATACGATATCACTTACATGTGGAGTCTAAACTATGACACAAATGAACTTCTCTATGAAACAGAAACAGACTCACAGACATAGAGAGCAGATGTGTGGTTGCTGAGGGTGGTGGGGGATGCGTTTAGTTGGAGATTAGCAGATGCAAATTACTACATATGTTGTTGCTGTTGTCACTGCGGTTGCTGCTCAGTGACTAAGTAGTGCCCAACTCTTTGTGACCCCATGGACTGCAGCACACCAGACTCCTTTGTCCTACATTATATATAGAACAGATAAACAAGGTTCTATTGTATAGCACAGGATATACACTGAATATCCTGCAATAAACCATAATGGAAAAGAATATATACATATATATATATGAATTCCCTTACTGTACACCTGAAACTAATACGACACTGTAAACTAACTCTACTTCAGTATTTTTAAAATGTCATCAAGAGCTTGCTGTCTCCATCTCCTGGCTCTGCTTTCCTCTGCCCTGGGTCTCCTCAGATGAGATTTCTGAAGCAGGTTCTCCCTCCCACAGTGGCTCCTACCAGCTCCAAATCAAGTAGGAAGAGAGTTTCACTTCCAAAAAAAATAAGTCCTTAGATTGAATCTTACTGATCCCATTTGGGTCACATGTTCGTCACTGCATCAGCTGCTACCTAGGGGACAGAATGTGCCAGACCGAGGTGATACGCATACCCTGAACCATGAAAACAAGATGAAGTCTGAAGAGCAGGATGTGTTTCATGTATTTCTCCCCATATATTTCACCAAAAAGCACCTGGCCTTAAAGAACAGAAGAACAAACTATTGAAGTGATAACACCAGTGGAGAAGTAACACCTGGTGGAGTTGAGGATTGCCAGATTAAGTGGAGCACATACATGGGACTTCCCTGGTGGTCCAGTGACTAAGACTCTACACTCCCAACACAGGGGGCCTGGGCTCAATCCCTGGTCAGTAAACTAGATCCCACAGGCCGCAACTTAGAGTCCGCACGCTGCCACTAACCATCCTGCATCTAACGAGCCTACAACTAAGACCCAGTGCAGCCAAACAAATGAATAAAATTTTTTTAATGTAGCATATACTTTAAGTTAGCAACGACAAACCTAAAATTTGATTTGGTTCTCAAATCAAATTCAGTATGTTACTAAAGGAAAAGAGAATGGATGTTGGGCCAGCAGAAACAGCTTCCTGGCCAGGAAGTCTGGCTTATCCTTTCGCCTACGAGAGGGACAGTGACCAGTACAACCTGCGAACTAAGACCCTGGCTATTTCCACCTTGGGATCCCAGAAGCACTTTGGTTTGATGAACTAAAATTCAGAAAGCCTGGTTCCCAATTCTGATTATCTGCACACCTGGAAATCTCCCTTAACTTTTCTGGACCTTCATCCCCACCTTTGCCAAATGAAGAATGAATAGAACCTGCCTGGTGAAGCTTCAACAAGATAAAATTCATAAAATTGCCTCGAAATCCATAAAGGACTTCTCCATAAATGTAATGGATCATCTCTCTTGCTCCAAGGAAACCAGGAATAACCTGAGCCTAACTCATCCCATTTGCAAATGATAGGGCACCTGAGGTCGATGGAAGATGGTGAGACTAATAGAGGAGTTTAGATGGGAACCACTGTCGCACACCCTTCACCACAGACAGAGGACCAATCCACCTCTTTCTGGTATACTGAGAAATGTTTCTGAGCTCTTCCTTTTCCCTGAATAAGAGTGAAAATAGCAGGTGAGCTGGGGCCAAAGACTTAAACTGGTAAGTAGGTTGGACACAGAATTCCTCATTGAGAACATCTCTTCTAGGAAACTAATTAGATCGGAAAGCAAAGATTCCTGCAGGAGGAAATTTATTGCAGCAATTATTAGGATAACAAAAGTTTGAAAGTAAATGCCCTGCAATAAGGGATTGATTACATAATTACACAAATTATGGTATTATCTCCTCCAGTGGCATAAGAGGAGGTCATGAAAAAGGATGATATGGATGTTACATGGAAGGATTTCCAGGATCTAATAGCTGAGAAGAGCATATAAAGTATGATCCTGCTTTTACCAACCAGTCAGTCATGTAGATGTATTCATATGCATAGGCAAAGACCGAAGAGGTATACAGTGGAGTCACATCATACATGCATTTAACTTCTCTGAATTCAACTCTATACAGAGCCCAGGGTGAGGGAGAGAGAGAAAAACTTAAATAGTGCAGCTCTGACTGGCCAACTCTACTCACTGAGCCCAGGAGTGAGATGGAAGCACAAGGCTGCTGAAATTCCCCCAATTCCCCTTCTAGACATGAGCATCCTCCAGTGCTGAATGTAGTCTAATGCATCAAGATATGCATTTTTCATATTACTAGTGCTCTGTGCTCAGTCATATCCGACTCTTTGCAACCCCATGGACTGTAGCCCATCAGATTCCGCTGACCGTGGGATTTCCCAGGCAAGAATACTGGAGTGGGTTGCCATTTCCTTCTCCAGGAGATCTTCCCGACCCAGGGATCAAACCCACATCTCCTGCATTGGCAGGCAGATTCTTTACCACTGAGCCACCAGGGAAGCCCCTCTTTTTTCTTTATGATAACCTATATCTCCAAATCTCCTAAAAGCAACATGTATTTGTGTAACATATTTTCAAAGGATAGGTAAGAACCCCTCACAGGTACTTGAGGGACCCTCCAGAAAGTTCCATTTAGGGATCTCAGCTTGGCCAGCCCACAGAGGCAGCTTCCTGTCGGGTCTGTCCTTCTGCCGTGGCTTGCGACGCTGCTCTCTCCCTTTCCCTCAGCCCTTATCAGAGAGGATCTCCGCGGGTTATAGCATTAGGCCGGCCTGGGCAGCCCTGGATGGCTGCAGGGCCCAGGGTGCCAGGCAGCTTGGGGCCATCTCAGCCCATCGCCCCCGGGCTCCATCAACCCTTGTTAGTCCTCATTAGCAGCCCAAACCCAGACAGGCTGCCTCCATGCTGGGTCCTTGATTTTTCTATTTTGAGAGGGTTACTCAGGCCAAGTCATCAAATCAAGTTATGCCCCTGACGTCTTAGGAGTGCAGGGCCCTGACAGCTTCCTTCCTCTACCAGTCCCCATAGACCACAGTGGTCCGACTCCAGGCCCCCAGCAGCATACAAACACACTCTCTCACAAGCACACTGACCCACATGCTCATATGTACACACAGACACACACGCACACCCCTTCACAGGCTCATGAACATATTCTGTCACCCACCCTCACACAAATAAGCATCTTCCATCTCAATGACATAAACACCTACACTCAGGGGTCCTCACAAGTCACGAGAGATCTAGACCACTTGCAGTTTCGGGGGCTCCTAGGATATTAAAGAATGAGAAATTACAACCAAGTCCCCATGTCTGCAGCTGTTCTAAGTGTTTACATGTAACAAATTATCATGGTGTGTTTTAAATGCAATATAATTTTGTCCTCCACCAAATAATGATTGGATTTATGAACTATTAATTCCCAGGGCACTGCAGGCTGTGGGCCTCAGTAATGGGATGTGCTCAGAGCGCATGATGGATGCCTTCTCCTCTCCATCTTGTCAGCAGATCTCGGACTGCGTGTATAACCTCATTTGGGGATAATATCAAGAGCCCATATCTGAGCCCTTTGTGAGTATGAGGCCCAGCCAAATGGCTCCTGTCAACTGCCAAACGCACACACACTGGAGAGGCCTGGTGTTGGACCACCATCCCACCCGTGTACCCACCCACACCCGCCAGGAGAAAGCCCAGGGTCCTGTGGCTCTCCGGTCACCCTGGTAACCTCCTGGCAATCGTGGGAATGTCTCGGAGCTCGGGAGGAAGCTCAGCACCACCTTCCCCACCCCCCTTCAGGACAGAGGGTTCTCCATAAACCCCAGATGCTTGGCCACCCTGCCCTGGCTCGGGTTCTCTCTGCTCGTCCCTGACACGGCAGCCTGGACCAGCTCTAATGAGAAGGAACGTGAAGCCAGCCATCCTGAATTTCTTTGTATTATAACCAGAATCCTCGTCCTTTTCCATCAAGCAGCTCTAGGTCAGGAGCCACTCCACTCAGGGCTTCTGTTCTGTCCACCTGTGTCTGGGAAAGTTTTGCATACACACACACACTTTCTCACACACACTCACACTCACTCATTAATGTTCTCATGCTTGCACCCACACAAGTACGCTTTAAAAGACACACTTTGAAAGACAGTGTGGTTTTAGAAGTAGATTCTGGCCTTTAGAAGCAAACTCTGGCCGTCTGAAGCTCTCTTCCAACCCTTATGAGTGATCACTTAAAGAGTCATTTGTCCTCTCTAAGCCTCAATTTTCCAGATCTTTAAATTAGATCCAGAAAAGATCTGCCTCATAAGCCTTTGAGGCAGGATATCTCTGAGATATTTGTAAAAGCACCTAGCACATCACTTCTTCATGGCACAGGGCAAGCCCCAAACCACAGAGGGGTCGGCAAACCCTCGGCTGAAGCCCTGGAAGTCACTCAGGCCTATGCTTACAGAGTGAGGCTGGATGGGGAAGGCAGAGATGAGGGAATGACAGCGATCAAAAATGTTGGTTCGCTCCTCAGTCTTTCCTAAATTAACAAATCAAAGACCTGCACAAGGAAATAATCAATACTGGACATGACCCAGGAGAAATTCTGTCCCCATCCAGGGAATGACGTGGCAGACACAGAAGACAAAGGAAAGCTTGCCATTCCTTAGAAGTCTTTCTGGAGACCGTCTGCAATACAGCCTCTAAATAAATGGTCTTCCACAGCTGACCGAGCAAGAAGGCCCCCACACAATGACCCATCGTTAGCTGTAGCTGCAAAACTGGAAGAACAGGGACTTCGCTGGTGGTCCAGTGGTTAAGAATTCACCTGCCAACGCAGGGAACATGGGTTCAATCCCTGGTCTGGGACGATCCCTCATGCCACAGAGGAACTAAGCCCATGCATCACAACTACTGAAGTCTGTGTGCCCTAGAACCTGCTCTGCAACGAGAAGCCACTATAATGAGAAGCCCCTACACACAGCTAGAGAGTAGCCCCCGCTCTCTGAAACTAGAGAAAGCCTGCACGCAGCAACAAAGACCCAGTGCAGCCAAAAAATTTTTTTTAAAAGAAAAATTTAAGTCTGTATTAAAAAAAAAAAAAAGAAGAACAGAAATTTTCAAGACCTTGCCCAACATCCCCCAGTCAGTCTCAGGATCAACACACACAGTCTAGCTCTTAAATCAAAGACAACATCAATATCGATTTTTGGTACAAGTACACCCTCAGTAAAAGAGCTCAGTATGGCTTTTCGAGTCAGGTGGTCCTGGGTTCAAATCCCGGCTTCACCATTTACTAGTTGTGTGACTTTGGGAAATTTTCTTAACCTCTTCCTTCTAAATTTTATCATCTATAAGACAGACATAAATAATGCCTGCCTCTTGACGTTTGTGAGGTTTATTTTTTGAGAGCCTAGTTCATGTTTTTCACATGGGTAAGCACTGGATTAAATGGCTATCTCCTTTCCCTCTCCTCTCCTGCCCCCATTGTCTCCATCACATGTCAGAGAAATAAACTTTGGTATCCCTGAGTCTACCTGTGTTTCAGATGAGCATAACTGAGTATTCATATCCCTTCTGTCCCAGGTGTAGAGTATCATGGGAGAAAGTGCCCTGTGTCAGGACCCACCCCCCATTCATGGAGTCCTCGCCCAATCTCCTTGCACAGCTGGGGGCAGAAAGTCATCAGCTGTCCTGGGAAGCCCTCGGCTCCCAAGCTCACCTCTGTGTCTAAGCATACAGCCAGAAGCCATCCTTCAAGGCCATTAATTAACCAGGGTCTTTGGAGATGACTTTCTCTGTTTTTGGCATGATTTGCTGACAAGAGTTTTAGAACCTAGGTTCCTCTCCATCCCCAGCCTCAGCTGTTTGTTCCCTCCATGTACAGTTAGTGGCATAATCATTTCATCAAGAAACATCTCCTGAGCTCACTGGCCAAATCCTTTGGTCAGAGCTGAGAGGATCCCCTCCCTTTTTCTTCTAGAAAGAGAAGTCTTCTGGACTAACTAAGGATCCCTCCAGGGTCTTCCTGGGCTTCTGGGAAACCCATGGACCAACCACAAACTGCTCCACTCCCACCAAGGATGACCACCAGGCTTCCCTGCTGGCTCAGGGGTGAAGAATCTGCCTGCCAATTCAGGAGACATAGATTCAATCTCTAATCTGGGAAGACCCCACATGCCCTGGGGCAACTAAGCCCGGGCACCACACTATTGAGCCTGTCCTCTAGGGCCCAGGAGTCACAAGTACTGAGCCCATGTACCACAACTATTGAAGCCTGCATGCCCTAGAGCCTGTGCTCCACAACAAGAGAAGCTACCACACGGACAAACCCAAGCGCCACAGCTAGAGAGTAGCCCCAACTCACTGCAACTAGAGAAAAACCAGCACAGCAATGAAGTTCCAACACAGTCAAAAATAAATAAATAAATAGTTTATTAAAAAAAAAAAAAGGATGAGCACCAATTCAAACATCCAAGCAAAAGACATGGTCCTCACCCCATGGGTGACTCATTATCATCCTTGATCTGGCCAGATACTACAGAACACATAATATGTCTGTAAAAGAGGGGCCCTGGACTCTGCCTACCCCTCTAGCCTTCTGTTCACCTCCCCTCCTCCTTATAACCTATGTTCACACCTTACGACACACCTGCAGCTCTCAGCCCTCTGGTATGTACTGCCTAACGTATTGCTGTCTCTGATAGGCGTATCTTCCTTGCCATCCGCCAACTCCTCTGGATCAGGGAAGGCTTCCTGGAGGAGGCGAGCGCAGGGATCAGTCTGGAGGGATGAGCTGTATCACCATTTTCCTGCCTAACTCCTATTCATCCCTCCAAAGCAGTGCACAAAGTTTCTCCCCCAGAAAGTCCGCCTTGATCACCTCCCCCTCAAGCCGCATCAGGTAGCACACTTCAGTGAGCATTTTTTGTAATTTATTTATTTTTGGCTGTGCTGGGTCTTCATTGCTGCTCGGAGAACAGGAGCTACTCACAATTATGGTGTGCGGGCTCTTTGCGGTGCTCCTCTTGCTGTGGAGCCCGGGCTCTAGGGTGCGGGGACTCATTAGTTGTGGCTGCCGGGCTCTAGAGCTCAGGCTCAACAGTTGTGGCCCGCAGGCTTAGTTGCTCTATGGCACGTGGGATCTTCCCGGATCAGGGCTCAAACCCGTGTCTCCTGCACTCGCCAAGGGATTCTTAACCACTGAGCCACTAGGGAAGCCCCAGTGAGAGTTTTTGGTTTGGAGTCGAGACATGTATTAGGAAACACGTGGTATACTCAAAGTGGATAATTGAGAAGAGTTTAATAAAAGGGCAGTTTACAAAGGGGTGAGCAGGGTTTAGAGAAAACGAAAGAGATGGTGCTGCACATAGAGGGCAACCGTGACCATGCACAGGCCTCAAGGGGACAACAGGAGGAGCTGTCAGCAGAACAGGAGGCAGGCACGGAGCGGAAGGAGCAGGGCGCTGTGGGTAATGTGTCCATTACTGAGCATGAGACGAGCTTAGTAATGTTTGTATAATGTTAATACTTTAATTAGCACTTTTAGTTGATGTTTTGTAATATGTCTACACATATTTTATATTTGACGTTATTAAGGTTTTAGTTTCACTGATTATTTAAAAATGAATTTTAAATACTTAATTTTAAAATACCAGTAGCAATGCTAGTATTTCAGCATCATATAAGATAAATACTGATTTACAGTATTATAATTTTGTTCTGATATGGAAACTCTGTACTCCTATGGTGGCAAGGATAAGAAACCCTACTCAAACTGGCTTAAGCAAAAAGGAAATTTGTTACCTCACATGTCTGAGAATTTCAGGGGGTGAGCTAGCTTCAGGCCTGGCTTGGCACAAGGGCTTAAACAGTGTCACCAGGGTGACTGTGTTCTAGCCTGACTCTCTTCTCCTTCGTGAGTTGTCTTGATTCTCAGACAGTCTCTCCCCTCAGGGTCACCAGGGACTGCAGCAGCTCTGGTGTGCATGCGCGTGCAAGTGTGCTAAGTCGCTTCAGTTGTGTCTGACTCTTTGTGACCCAGTGGACTCCACCAGGCTCCTCTGTCCATGGAATTTTCCAGGCAAGAATACTGGAGTGGTTGCCATGCCCAACCCAGGGATGGAACCTGTGTCTCTTCCATCTCCTGCATTGGCAGGTGGATTCTTTACCACTGAGCTACTGGGGAAGCAAGCCTGCAGCAGCTCAACTTCACAATGGATGGGGGGAGCCTTTTTCTCAGAAATCCCCCCAAATCTCATTGCCTCTCACTGGCTTTAGTTGGGGGTTTGGTCCTTCACCAGAGATGGTGCTGCACATAGAGGGCAACCGTGACCATCCACAGGCCTCAGGGAGACAACAGGAGGAGGTGTCAGCAGACCAGGAGGCAGGCACGGAGCAAAAAGGAGCAGGGCTAGTTGTGGTTAATGCTGTCCATCACTAAGCATGATATGAGCAATCTCTGTGACCTGGGCTGTGACTCTCAACCACCCTGGAAATCTGGAGCAGGGCCTAGCTTTTTCTGAAACATAAAAGATTGAGGGTAGGAAAGAGGTGGCTCCCCCAAAGCATAGGAAAATACCCCCAAGAATGGAAAGCTCACCTCAGATATGCCCATTGGGGATGCCATGGAATCCCGGACTTCCCTTTAAAATGACTCCACGTCATTAAAAAAACCAAAACAACAACAAAAAAAACCTCTTAGATAAAATTCCCAAAGGACAAGAACTCTCCTGTACCCGCATTCCCTAGGAAGTGCCTGACATTCTCTAGTTGCTCCATAATTGTTTGTAGAGCAAATGAATGATTGCAAGGTCTGTGAGAGGGTGGCTTGATGGGGATCCTCTCTCCACAGGCTGATGGGACAAAGCTTCTTAGTTACCTTCTGAGTTCTGAATATAAAGTTGAGTGTGCCTAGGAACTTCCTGGAGAGCTTTGTAAAACACAGATTTCTTGCCCTCAACCCCAGAGATTGTGTTTCAAGAGGTTTGAGTTGGGGCCTGAGATCCTGCATTTTCAGCAAGCTCCCAGGGGATGCTGATGTTGCTGGTTTGGGATCTTTTGTGGCGGGGGGTGGAGGGGTTGTTTGTTTGTTTTTTTGAGTAGCAACACTCAAGAGAATCCACAAGGGAGGCCCTGAGCATCAGGGAAGAGCGCTATTCTGGTCAAGAGTTGGGCTGCCCTTCATGATCAAACAACTACATATATTCAACACAATGCTCCAGTGACTGCTGTATTAACTGAGCATTTTCAAATGCCTTTGCTCAATGGGGCTCCTAATGAAAGGACTAGAATTTTAAGAACTATCTGCTAAAAGATTCATTCAATTAAAGTGATTTGATTTTTAAAGGTATTTGTCCCTTCATGAAGGCAAAGCCATGCTTTTCTAATTAAAAGCTAATTACTTGCTAATATGCCAGTCTCACTGCTTTCAGCACAGTCAGGCAGGGAGGGGTGGGAGAGCCTGGTGGCTGCTGGAAACCCCAAGACTGAAGAGTGACAGGCCCTGCAGAATGAAGTTTACATCTAGGAGCTTCGTTCATCCAACAAGCATCTTAAACATTTTAAAAGAAAAATTTAGAAATACCTATGTAGGGGCTTCCCTGCTGGCTCAGTGGTAAGGCATTCACCTGCCAGCGTAAGGCACATGGGTTCCAGCCCTGGTCTGGCAAGATTCACGTGCTGTGAGGCAACTGAGCCTGTGAGTCTCAACTCCTGAGCCCACACTCTAGAACCTGGAAGCTGCGACTACTGAGCCCACGTGCTGCAACTACTGAAGCCCTCGCACCCTGGAGTCCGTGGTCCACAATAAGAGAAGCCACTGCAAGAAGTCCTAGCACCACAACTAGAGAGTAGCCCCTGCTCACTGCAACTGGAGAAAAGTCCACGCAGCAATGAAGACCCAGCACAGCCCCCCCAAAAAAACTATGTAAAATGGACTGTGTCTCTCCTCTGCTTAACACCCTTCAACTGCTCCTGATTGTGTGGAATAAATGCAAACCTTTCAACATGGCCCACGGGGACTAATCAAGCCCCTCCCCATCTCTCCAGCCTCATCTCGTATCACTTGCTCCCTGACTTAGGGGCCAGCGCACCAGGCTTCACTGTCAGTTCCTCTAATGCAACCAAGTCTTCGCTTTCGCACATGCTGCAATTCTCTCCATCTGAAAGGCCTTGCCAGCCTGAGCTGAAGCATCACCTTTTTACATAGATCTTCCCTGACCACTCCTCCTTCAGTCTACATCTTACCTTTAGATAACCTATCGATGAAACAGATTTCAGATCCCAGAACATACCCAAATACAAGGGAAAATATCAAACATGGTCAGTACGACATTTCAAGTCAGTAAAACAAAGGATGCAGTATTCAATAAACAATGTTGGGATAATCTGCATCTCTACAAGGAAAAAAGGAAGTTTAATCTCAATCATACTCCGTACACCAAAATAAATTACTGATGGAAAAAAAAAGGTTAAAGTGTATAAAGTAAAATTTATTCTTGGAGTGGGAAAGACATTTTTAAAGTGTGATACAAACCCAGATACTATGATAGAAAAGACTGAGTACACCAACAAAAAATAAGTTTTCTTTATGAAAAAGAGTCATGAGAAGAATAACAAACTGAGAGAAAGATTTGCAACATATATCCCAGATAAAAGTTTAATTCCCTTAATATATAAAGAGCTTCTATAAATCAATAAGATCAGCAGTCCAATAGGAAAACATGGACAAGATAAAATAGTTAACAGTAACTGGAGCAAAGTGGATTTTAAACATACAAAACGATTTGATAAGATATCATTTTTACCTATCAGGTTGGCCAACTTGACAAAGCTTACTAACAGATTGTTGGCATGCATGTGAAGAAACTGACATTCTCTTTCTATGCGCTTGCAATGCATGTGACCTTTATAGAGGCAATAAACCATAATATTTAAAATGTGTAGTCTTTCATCTAGCAATTGCAATTCCAGAAGATCATCCCACGGGTATGCTTGCCCATGTATGAAATGACATATGTATACGAATATTCATTGAGGCATTGTGAAAAATTCAAAAGACTAGAAACAAACTAAATATCCTTCAACATCAGACTGGTTAAATAAATTATGATACAATCCATACAACTGAATATTATACAGCCTTTAAAATGAATGAGGCAGCTCCTATGAACTGACGTGGAGCATTCTCTAAGACACATTATTATGGGGAAAAGCAACTTAGTAAGAGGGTATATACCATGCAAGAATATACGTTTAAAAATAAAAGAATATGCATGCATATACTTATATGTGCATTGATTAACTTTGGAAGGAAACTCAAGGGGCTGGTAACCGAGGCCGCCTTCCAGGAAGGGAACTGGGAGGGTGGGGGGAGACTTCTCTTTCACTGCATAACCTTCTGTAACTTTTGAATTTTGTATGTACTATGAATCAGACTGAATTTTTGATTAAGAATAAATGACTTGAAAGCCATTTCACAGAGGGAAAACACCAAAAGGAAAAAAAAAAAGCAGAAACAAAATGTTACTAGTGATTGTGTGGTGGTACGAGGAGTGCCTTGTTCTTTGTATTTTTCTATATTTAACCCTGTTTCTTTAATGAGCATGTTCTGATTTAAAATGGGAAAAAGAATCATTTTTAAAAAGCTTTGGCAGAGTCACTAATCACCATCTTTCCCAGAGCCGCATGTGTTCCCAGCTGGATATGGCATGAAATCCCCCGGCCACATCTGCTAATCCTGAGCATCCTTGTAAAGACCCTCTGCACGTGGCTCTGGGGAAACAGGTCATCCCAGCTGCTTCTCTGGTCCCATTCCAAGCATGATGGCGGGGGTGGGGTTCAGACCTGCACTTAAATGACAGCAGAGGGCTGTCTCCAAGAGCCACCATGGGCCCCCGGAAAACTTGGAAAGACCACAGAAAACAGTTAGCATTTGAACAGCGCTCTGGAGTGTGCCCAAAGCATCTTGTATAACAACTGCCATGAGATGTAGCTCTAATTATTTTCTCCTTTTGAGAGCTAATGGAACTGATGTTGTCAGAAAGTGACTCATCCAAGCTCACACAGTTCCATGCCACAGGGTCAGGAGTTCAATCCCCGTCTTCTAACTCCAAACATGAAGCTCTTTTGGCTTAATTAAGTGCAGACGGAGACACTAAATGTGCTCACCAAAACTGGTCTCTTTTTCCTGGGCACACAGCTAGCTGATATTTCCCTGCCTTTCTTACAATTAAGTGTGGTCACTGAATTGTGCATGCGTGTTCAGTTGTTCAGTCATGTGTGACTCTTCGCAACCTCCATGGGCTGTAGCCCACCAGGCTCCTTTGTCCATGGGATCGAACTCTAGTCTCCTGCATCTCCTGCATCTCCTGCATTTGCAGGCAGATTCTTTACCGCTGAGCCACGGGGGAACCCCAGTCACTGAATTAAGCAGGCCCTTTTATTCTGATGTCTTTGTTGACCCTGGGGAAAGTGTCCTCCTGGAGTAAACAGATTTCCCAGGACAGCACACTCTCCCAAGAGCACACCTCTCACAAGCAGACTAACCAGTCCAAACCCAAGCCCCAGACCTTTCTGTCTCGGGATCTCATCCTACGGGACACCATCCCTCTGCCCAATCACTCCAGGGCCAGGCATCAGACAACTAGAGGCAGCCCCTACACCCTAAGCCCCCCAAAATTATTCAATCTGGTCAATCCTAAACCTGCTTACCCTGCCACGCCCATTCATCCCCACTGAAAACACTAGTGAAGGTTTTTCTGTGTTCCCCTTGCTCTCCCTCTGCTATCCTGCTGCATCCTCGTGTGGTCCTACATGGCCCGACGTGACTCTCCTCTCAGGAACTGTGAGCAATAAACCAACTTTTCAGTGGCAGTTGTCTCCATAGCTGCGAATCTCGCCAATGGAATGTGATCGGAAATGAAAGATAACACTTCTGGGGCTGACCCACAAGGGGCCCCCATACAAGTTTCTCTCTCTGTCTCCCTCTGTCTCTGTCTCTCTCTGTCTGTCTCCCTGCCTCTGTCTGTCTATCTCTGTAAGCTGGATGTCGAGTGTCCCACCCAGCAGAGTATTCTGAGGTCCTGGGGATGGTAGAGCTGCAAAATGGAAGGAGAACCAATGCCTGAACTACCGCTTGGGAGGCCACCTGTCAAATACACACACACTGTTATCTGAGCAAAAGCTAAACTTCTATTGTGTTCAGACATTGCATCTTGAGCTTCTCTGCTGCAGCAGTCGGACGATCCTGACTAGTTCAGTTGCCTATAACGTGTCTTTGCTTCTGTCCACCTCCTACCATAGCCCTGACTGTCTCCCAGACCTCCGTCCCCTTCTTCTCCACTCCCTCAAGGACTTGAAGCCCTACAATCCTAAGGCCCCCTTGTAGAGCATCTGATTATATCAGGTGTGTTCCCCCCTTCCAATTCAACACCACAAAGTCTCCTGGCACCTACCATGTGCCAGACATAGAACAGGTTGCTAGACATAGGTACCAGCCCTGGGGAGAAGTGACTGGAGGTCAGGAGCTAGGCTGGGCCCTGGGGACACGGGGCTGAAGGAGAGAATATCTGTCACCTTGGATTACAGACTCCTTAATGGGTAGGTATGCAGATTTTCAATATCAGGAAAAAAAAAAAAACAGAAGGAGGAGGAGGAGAGGGAATGAGATTGCAATTAATAGATATACTCAAACAACTGAGGCAAGACAGATTAGGGGTCCCAAGGGGAACAGGGAGCAACTTGAGAACCCCAGGTCTCAGGCACAGAGGAGGCCCAAGGGCTCTAAAAGTGTTGGTAAGAACACCGGAGAGCGTGACACCCAAGTCCCACCTGTTTGGGGGATGCCACAGCTATTTGTCTTCTGTCCTGGAAACAAGCCTCCCTTAGGAACATCCCAGAAACATTCAGCGGCTCACCCTCCCCAGAGCCCCTGTCCGGTTAAGAAGCTTGAGCCCACTGGGTGGCTGAACGCTCCTCTGTTGCAGTCCCACAGCCCTCAGTTGCCCACATTTGCATTCAGCAAACATTCAGGGTTTGCCGCAAAGAGCTGGGGATGTGGCATGGGTGAGACACTGTCCTTATCAGGGGTCACTTGGCCACAGGGAACAGAAATGCCTCCGATGAGCCCAACTGGCAGAGGAAGTGATAGAGGGGCTGCCAGGGAAAGCCAAGGAAATACTGAGCAGGAAGTGAAAGTAACTCTCAGGGAAGCTCAAAATCACCCAGGGCATCTCTCCCCCTTCTCTGCCCCCTGTTTCTGAGTGGCCTGACCATGCACTCAGTCCTTTCCATGGATGAGCTTTGTCTAAGGATTTAGGCTCAGGCTCACCCACAATGTAGGCTTTCCATGGGCTTCCGTGTGTGGCTGATTCATCTCTGACTCCACAGGCCCTCCCCACTCAGCGCCCACAGCTCATCAACCCATTTCCTTGGAGTCGTGATTCCAAATTCTTGGGAGAGGAAAACAGATCAGACTGGGCCATCCACCCACCCCTGGTCTAATCAGCAGAAGTCAAGGGGGGAGAAGGATGCCACGGAACAGAAAGCCCCTTCCAGCGACTGGGGGTGCTGTAGATAAGTAGATTGTGCAGGCTGAGGTGCACATGCTGTCACATATTCTCTGGAGACTGGCCCTCCAAAAGGTCACTCTTCACCAGGAGAGCTTGCCCTCAAGTTTATTCTCTGACAAGGATATGAGAGCAAAGCATCGGTCCCATTTCCCAGGGGGGAACAATGAGTCCAAAGAAGGAAGTCCCTATGGTAGGTGAGGAACTCAGCTGAGTCCCTGTGGGGTTGACCCACCCACACGCCACACTGGTCCATCCTGTGTCTCCTCACTGACTAGCCTGGCATTTGGTCCACCTGAGCCCATAGCCCACCCAACCTCTCCATCCTCAGCCTGCCGTCAGAAACTCTTGTCATACTCTTGTGTGAGCAGGGCACCAAACCAGAGGAGCTTTATGACTCAACTGAACAGCATCATCCCTGCTCCCTAGGAGTGTAAATATCAAGACAGACCACACTGGTCTAAAAGTATCTAGGGTGTCCCATGGAAATATACAGAATGTTTAAAAAAAAAAAAAACAATTAGTCACACAGTGGCAGAACGGGGGCCACACTTGAAATGCAGAGACTTGATTGCTCGTCCTGACGCTGAAACTAGCTCACTAAATGAAGGTGGATAAGTCACTTTCTCTCTCTGTACCTTGGCTTCCCAGGTGGCTCAGTGGTAAAGAATCTGCCTGCCAACGCAGGAGATACAAGTTCGATCTCTGAGTCGGGAAGATCCCCTGGAGGAGGAAATGGCAACCCACTCCAGTATTCTCGCCTGGAGAATTCCATGGGCAGAGGAGCCTGGTGGGCAGTCCACAGGGGTCACAGAGTTCACGACTGAGAGCACAGGCACACACGCGTGCTTGCTGCACCTACATAACTTACACTGTCTGCCCTTCCAGCTTCTCTGGCTGATGAACATCTCAGGCTGGGTTAGTAGGGTGGGATGTAAAAGAGAAGATGATTCATACTTTCCCCCACTTAGTCAGAAAAGATTCCCTGCATGAGGCCAGGGCCCAGAACTGGTTGAAAGAGGGCACGGAGAGGGCAGAAAATGACACCCAGAAAGAGTTTACACTGCCTGGGAGAAGGGGCCGAGTCATTGTCACAGGGCAGGTACACCTGCATGAACAGCAGACCAGCATCCTGTTGAAAGGTTTACTCAGACATTTAAAGAAAAAGAGAGAGAGAGAAAAGAAAATCTTGACATGGATGGATGTCAAGGGCCTCCATGGACGCCTTGGAGGAAAATCTTGCATGGACTTTGAGGGCCTTATGCTAAGTGAAGTAAGTCAGACAGAGAAAGACAAATACTGCACAATCCCAATTTTATGTGAAATCTAAAAATGTTGAGCTTGGCTTCCCTGGTGGTCCAGTGGTTAATGCTCCTCGCTTTCACTGGGGGCATGGGTTTAATACCTGGTTGGGGAACTAAGATCCCATGTGCCACAAATTTTAAGTTTTTCAATTTTAAAAATAAATAAATAAATAAGCTGAACTCCTAGAAAGAGAGTGGGTTGGTGGTTGCAGGAGGCTGGCAGGGAGAGGAAATCGAGAGACACTGGACAACCTCGCAGGTATAAGATGAGCAGGTTCGGGCTCTACCATACAGCATGGTGACTAGAGTTAACAACACTGCATTGTACACAGGAAAGTTGAAAGAAGAGATTTTAAATGTTCTCACCACAGCAACGACAACAAAATGGTAACTATCTGAGGTGATGGGTGTGTCAACTAACCTTACTGAGGTACTCATTTTGCAATATACACATATTAATATAACAGATCATCACATTGTATACAATATTCTGAGTCAATTTTACCTCAGGAAAACTGGAGAAAGAAATATCTGGGTCCTGATGTTTCTTCATGGTCTTCAATTGGTGAGGGTATGTGTATGGAAGAGCCGTAGCAGTAAGGCGACCATGAAGTAAAATACCTACCTTGTGTGGTCTTCTCTGCAATGAGCCTACTGGAGGATTCTTCAAGGCATCCTGCTGTGAGTCAGGAGGCACAAAACCCCGTGTAAATTATTTTAAGCCAAAAGAGAATTCAGTGATACTGTAGCTGAAAAGCTGAGAGGTAGGCTGGCTTCAGGCATGGCTGGATCCAGTCACTCAGAGAGTATCAGGGAAACCTGATTCTTCATCTCTAAGGTCTAGAGATGCTAGTTCCTAAAACAATCATTGTCAGCAGGGAGATGAAGTGCACTGGCTGTCTAAGACTGAGCCTTACACTCTACCCCTGGCAGGGATAGAGTCTACTCAAACCACATGGGCTGAGAGACACAGAGAGGCGGGCTTCCAGATTAAAATCGGGACAGGCGATACTATTACCAGAAAATAGGGAAAGGATACTTGAGAGAAAAATAACACATGTCCACTATAACTTATCCCAAACCGCCTACCCTAAACTGCATATGTGGCTTTTAAAAAGTGCATTTCCATTGCAGATGTAAATCCGCATTAAAAAATAATAGTAGTAACTCCATCATAGCTACTTTCAGTGTATCTTATCTTCCTACCAACGGCTGATTCTTATTCATCATTCTCCCTCCTTGAAGTGCCTAATATAAGACCTAATACTGGTAAACAGCAGTGCTTAATACCTGCTTCTTGAATTGAAATGAATATCTGCAGCAGACCTAATTAGCACTGTATGCAGCACATTATACCATTTAGCAAGCATTCTTGTATCCATTATCTAATTTCATCCTCCCTAAAGTCCTGTAAGAAAGGCATCATTAGTCTTACTTTATAGGTAAGAAAACTGAAGATTAGGGAAGCTAAATAGGTTATTGACTAGTAAGTGACTTGTCCAGCTGCTAAGTATGGGAGCAGAGTCTCACAACAGGACTTCTCAGCCTAAGGAACGGGCTCTTTCTTCTCCACTGTGCAGTCACCCAGGGGAACAAGGAGAGGACATCAGCACCACGGTTTGGATCCCTGCTGGCCCAGCCCAGCTAGATTCAGACACAATCAGCCACTGCCCACCCAGTAAGCTGGTCATCAGAGCCTTCAACCCTACATACCTGGAGATGGTCTTGCTGTCAGACCATATGGCCTCAGGACTAAGCCCTGGGGGCAGGAATGAATGCTGAGCTGAGAACTGTGGTACTGGGCAACCTGATGGATTCTCTGTCAGTGCCCCCACCTCCTGCTACTCTTCAGGCCTCTACTGAGGCTGGAGCGAAGCAGGGCTGAGTTATGAACCTAATAATTTATTGACATATAAAATCCAAAGGCTTATTTCCCCAAGATTCTACTGATCATGCATATTTTTAAACAATGACTATGGCCACTGAAAAACATGCCTATCCATCTGGTGACTGCCTTTGAAAGAACTGATATGCTTCTGAACATTTGTTTACCTGGTATTTCTAAACTGAATTTAGAATTTCTACATATTGATATTAAATGCATGTCATCTATTTGGAACTGTATATAAAAGTATTTATAAGAATGATATGCAATAGAAAGCCCAGAGATAAATCCACGCACATATGGACACCTTATCTTTGACAAAGGAGGCAAGAATATACAATGGATTAAAGACAATCTCTTTAACAAGTGGTGCTGGGAAAACTGGTCAACCACTTGTAAAAGAATGAAACTAGAACACTTTCTAACACCATACACAAAAATAAACTCAAAATGGATTAAAGATCTAAACATAAGACCAGAAACTATAAAACTCCTAGAGGAGAACATAGGCAAAACACTCTCTGACATACATCACAGCAGGATCCTCTATGACCCACCTCCCAGAATATTGGAAATAAAAGCAAAAATAAACAAATGGGACCTAAATAACCTTAAAAGCTTCTGCACATCAAAGGAAACTATCATCAAGGTGAAAAGACAGCCTTCAGAATGGGAGAAAATAATAGCAAATGAAGCAACTGACAAACAACTAATCTCAAAAATATACAAGCAACTCCTACAGCTCAACTCCAGAAAAATAAATGACCCAATCAAAAAATGGGCCAAAGAACTAAATAGACATTTCTCCAAAGAAGACATACAGATGGCTAACAAACACATGAAAAGATGCTCAACATCACTCATTATCAGAGAAATGCAAATCAAGACCACTATGAGGTACCATTTCACACCAGTCAGAA
>NW_011484958.1:276961-284342 GCF_000754665.1 Bison bison bison | reverse complement strand
GGGGGGGGGGGGAGGGAGGAGGGTTCAGGATGGGGAGCACATGTATACCTGTGATGGATTCATTTTGATATTTGGCAAAACTAATACAATTATGTAAAGTTTAAAAATAAAATAAAATTTAAAAAATAATAATAATAAAAAAAAAGAAAAGCATCAGCTAATTAAAAAAAAAGAATGATATGCATTTTCCATGTATTTATTTAATTTTCTAAATTAACCTTTGAATTTCTAAAAAATGCTGTGCTAAACATGTCACCTTTCTCTTAACGTAATATATAAAAATATTCACAAAATTGCATTCTTTTGAGCATTTCTCTGCTTAATCAAAAATGTGTATGTTTGTACATTTATTTATTATAACTAATTAAAGGTTTTAAATTTTCAAGAGGAGCGAAGATGGCTAATCAAATACATGAACTCTGAGGAACCACAAAGAAACTGCTTGGACAACTTTAGAGAAGCAATGAAATAAACTGTAATGCTGAAGTGAAACAATCACAGTGAAGACATGCAGGAAAGACTACAAATTGAAGGAAAGAAAATGTTGCAGAACAGACTAGACAAAGAGATAGTGTGATATCCATCGTCAATAAGTACCATGGATTCAATGTTTGTGTCTCCCAAAATTCATGTGTTGGATCCCTAACTCCCAATGTGATGCTGTTAAGAGAAGGGGCTTCTGGAAGGTAATTAGGTTTAGATGCGCTATTAAGAATGGAGCCCCCATGATAGGCTTAGTGCCCTTATTTTTTAAAAAATAGGGAGTTTGGGGAGAATTGATACATGTATAACTTATGTATGGCTGAATCCCTTTGCTGCCCACCTGAAACTATCACAACACTGTTAATCAGCTATGTGCTAAATCACTTCACTCTTGTGCGACCCAGGACTTTAGCCTGCCAGGCTCCTCTGTCCATGGGATTCTCCACGTAAGAATACTAGAGCGGGTTGCCATGCCCTTCACCAGGGGATGTTCCCAACCCAGGGATCAAATCTGCATATCTTATGGTTAATCAGTTATGCTCCAATACAAAATATACAAGTTTTAAAAATAAAAAAAAAGACACCGGAACTTCCTCTGTCCACCTTATGAGGACATAGTGAGAAGGTAGCCATCTGCAAGCCAGGATGAAAGCCCTCACCAAGAACTGAATCTGCCAGCACTTTGAGCTTGTATTTCCTAGGCTCCAGAACTATGAGAAATATGTATCTGTTGTTTAATACCTGGTTTTTGGTATTTTGTTACAGCAACTTAAGCTATATCAAGATGACTGGGGCCCAAGATAGGAAATACGTAATGAATATGAGCATCACAGTGATCTCAGACACTATTCACCTCTCACTCCTGCTGTTGCCCTCCATATTTAAAAAAACGGGTTCCTGATTTTTCAATGATCACCTCTAAGACCCCAGGGGAAAACTTTTGGCAGAACTTCAAACAATGGAGAATGATAGGCTCTGTCAAGAATTCTATCATAGAGCTCATTAAGGGTTATATCTGAGAAGAGTAAGATTAACTTTTCACAATGAGATAGATAAAATACATATATATATGATTTTATTAATATCACATGAGATCTGCTGAAATGAAGTGTGTTACTTACACTGGATATGGCTCATTTCCCGGCCCCTGCCCCTCAGGCTGTTCTCTATCTTTTGGATCCTTCTGACAGACTTCTTGATTCATGCTTCAGGCTCTCACTGGACTCGGAAAAAAGAGCAGCCTTGCATTCTGCCCAGGTCTTTAAAATTATACACTACACTGGACTTGACAATCTGGACTACCAATTGGCCCTATGCAGCTAACTATTTTTCCCAAATGCTCCCCACCCCCAACCCTGCATACACACATATGCGAACACACAACCCTAGCAACTACAGTTCTTTCCTTGCCCCCCGCCCCCACCAAAAGATCTCATCCTATTTGAACTCAAAGCAGAGCGTGCTGTGATCCAAGGATTTAAGTGGTTGAAGGACTATTGACCATGGGCACCAATGGCCTTATCAATCAGATTCTTCACATTTTCCCCTATTGTAACACTTGAGAGATATGTGAAGAATGTAAGAATGAAAGACTCCCTAAGTACAGACAGATTTAACAAAAATCTCAAAGCATTTCTCAGACAACTAAGATATTACAATAATTCAGTTATCTCATCAGTAATGGTGAATTATTTAAGATCAGGGGATACAAACCTACAGCCTTATGGGCTAAAAAGCAGTTAGCCCGCAAAAGTATTTCCTTCATCCTGCAGAACATTTTTTAAATATTGGAATTTTTTGCTACCTTGAAAATGAGATGATTTCACACTAAAAGAACAATCATCTGGGCTTCCAATCAATAGAGAAGGTCATAGAAGACAGTCACTATCACCATAACAATGGGAAAACATCAAATAAACCGTAAAATTATATATTGGAAACCCAACAAAGAGTTAAGGATGCAGAGAGATCTAAATGAACTAAATTCTAGACAGAGACAAGCCTTTCATAAATGAATAGAGACCAGCGGCTGTTTTTATTCTTGGAAACACGGGCAGGCAGAGAAGCAAATTTATAATAGACAGGGGTACTTTGCTGAACTAAGAGGAAACCAGATTAACTCATAATGACCAGAAGGGCTGGGATAATGAATTGGATTTTTCTGATTGAGCCCTCAGGTAGAGATGGCAGTCACTACCTGCCAATCCTCCCCCGCAGGATGTTTATCAACTGTGCCGCAGCATGTGGACTTGGGCTGGAAAGAAAGCAAGAAGTCTCCCACAGAAGGAAAATGTGAAAGCAGGAAAGGGAATCAGAGAGAGAGATTAAGGTCATTTACTATTTAGGGCCCAGAGAAGAGCCCTGATCCTATCTTTAAGGCATTTGAAACCAATGATAAAACCACTATTTTACTGCTGAAGAAAGGACATCGTCTTTCCAGGGATAAATGTTACCTTCTTCACTTTCTACTGTTCTTTTCTATAAAACATCTAGCTTTTGACCCCAAAATACAATAAATGCAAAGAAGGATGACAACTCTAATCAAGAAAAAAATGGTCCAAAGGAGCACACCTACAGATGACCTAGATAATGAATTAACAGACAAGAACTTTGAAATGACAATTATAAATATTTTAAGAAATTAGTAGAAAGTACAAACATGATGAGTAAAACAATGGAGAATTTCATCAGAGACAGAAACTCTGAAGAAGAATCAAATGATAATTTCAGAACTAAAAAAAATCTGAAATAAAGAAGTAACTCAATAATGAACTGAACAAAGAAGAAGAAAAGACCAGTAAATTTAAAAAAAAAAAAAGATCAACAAGAAAATAACAAAATTGAAACACAAAGAGAAAAAAAAAAAAGAAGGAAAAAATACGCACATCAGAATGCTGTGGGAAAAACAAATCAAACAGTGTATATAAACGCAACTGGAGTCCAAGAAGAGGAAAGAGAGAACTGAGGTAAAACAAATATCTGAAGGGAAAATGACCAAAATTTTCAAAAGTTTATGGAACACATCAATCTACAGATTCGGGTTTAGTGAATGTCAAGTTGGATAAATACAAAGAACAGCACATCTGATGACATAATAGTCAAATCACCGATAACCAAAGATGAATAGGAAATTATAAAGCAGCCAGAAAAGGGAGGGACATTAAATTTAGAGTAATAACCATATGATTTACAGAAAATATCTCAATATGGCTTATAGAAAACAATAGAATGACATAGTTTAGCTGCTGCAAGGAAAAAAATCTATAATTCTATATGCTGTGAAAATATTATTCAAAAATGAAAGCAAAATAAAGACATTTTCAGAAAAACAAAAGAAGAGAATATTCACCAATAGCAGAGTGCACCAAAAGAAATACGACAAGAAGCTCTCTGACTGAGGTACAAATGGAGGTCTAGATCTTCAGGAAGGAAGGAAGAGTAAAAGGGAAAGGGTAAATATTTTTAACTTTTTATTTTATATTGGAGTATCCATGCATGCGTGTTAAGTCGCTTCCGTCGTGTCTGACTCTGCGATCCTATGGACTGTGGCCCACCAGGCTCCTCTGTCTATGGGATTGTCCAGGCAAGAATACTGGAGTGGGTTGCCATGGCCTCCTCCAGGGGATCTTCCCCACCCAGGGATGGAACCTGTGTTTCTTGTCTCCTGCATTGGCAGGCAGGTTCTTTACCACTAGCGCCACCTATGGTTGATGAACAATATTGTGATAGTTCCAGGTGCACAGCAAAGCGACTCAGTTCAGTCCAGTCGCCCAGTCATGGCCGACTCTTTGCAACCCCACGGACTGCAGCACGCCAGGCTTCCCAGTCCATCATCAACTCCAGGAGCTTGCGCCGGGACTCAACCATACACGTACATCTATCCATTCTCCCCCAAACTCCCTTCCCATCCAGGCTGCCATATAACACTGAGCAGAGTTCCCTGTGCTATAGTGTAGGTGGAAAGGGTATATTAGTATATTACATATTGGTATAGGTAAAATACATTAAAAATAACACAAATGGTGGGAAAGGAAGTAAAGGAATCATACTTTCTAAGGTTCTTACATTATTAAATGGAATAACACTAACACTAATTACAAAATTTATTAAATGTGAAAAAGTTAAGAATACATATTATAATGTCTAGAAGAGACATTTAAAATAATATAAGGAAGTACAATTTAAAAGCCAACAGAAGAATAAAAAGGAATAATTTAAAATGCTTGATTAATTAATCAAAAGAAGACTGAAAATAAGAAACATATAAAAAAGAGATAGAAATTGGACACGGAGTAAAAGGGCAAACTTAAAGCCAGCTATGCCCTTAATTACACTAAATGTATACATACCAGACACTTCAACTTTTTTACAAAATGATTGTCTGGATAAAGAATCAATCTCAAATTATGCTATTTGTAAGAGGCACACTTTAAAGACATAATTTGAAAGCAAAGGATGAAAAAAGATATACCATAGAAATGTTAATCAGAAGAAAGTTTGTATAGCTATATTCACATCAGACAAATATTCTTCCAGACAGGAATATTACTAGAAATAAAGGGAACACGTTATAATAATAAAAGAGTCAATTCATCAGGAAAATCCAACAACTGTAAATGCATATACATCACATATACACCTAATAATAGAGCTTCAAAACACATGAAGCAAAAACCAACACAACTTAAGGAGAGAAACAAACTAATTCACAATCATAGACGAATATTTTCAACTAATAGAACACCTAGTCAAGAAATCAAGAAGTATATAGAAGATTTGAACAGCACTATCAATTAGCTGGATCGAATTAATATTCCCAGAAAACAATATTCAATGACTACAATCTGCACCAAACAGTCACCAAAATAATCCACAGTCTGAGAGACAGAGCAAACCTTGATAAATCTCATGGTTAAAGTCATACAGAATATGCTCTCTGATCACAATGAATCAAAATAGAAATCATCAACAAAACAAAACCTGAAAGTCTCTAAATATGTACAAATTAAGTAACACTCTTAAAAGACAAAACAAATAATAACAACAAAACTCCAGGCATCAAAGAAGAAATCCCAAGGAAATGAGAAATATTTTTGAACTGAACAAACAGCATGCTAAAATCTGTGGGATGTAGCCAAATAATGCTTAGAGGGAAATTTATTGCTTTAAAAGGTGCCTATTAAAAAAGAATAAATGTATACAGTGGCCAAAGATTTTACCTCAAGAGGCTAAAAAAGGAACAAAATTAACCCAAAATAGAAGAAAGAAAATAAAATATAGGAGCAAACAATCAAAAGAAAGGACGACTTCTCTGATAGTCCAGCGGTTAAGAATCCACCTGCCAATGCAGGGGACATGGGTTCGATCCCTGGTCCAGGAAGATCCCACATACAAAAGGGCAGCCAAGCCCGTGTGCTGCAACTACTTAGCCCTACAGCCGATGCTCCGCAACAAGGAAAGCCACTGCAACGAGAAGCCCACGCACAATTAGAGAGTAGCCCCTGCTTGCCACAACTGGAGAAAGCCTGTGAACAGCCACGAAGACCCACTGCAGCCAAAAATAAACAAATAAACAAAAAAATTTAAAAAGACAAAAATAACAGAAATCTCAAAAAGTAAAAACTTCTGTTATTTAAAGATTAATTAAATTGGCTAATGCCTAATAAAAATAATCAAGGAAAAGGAGATTAAACATAATACTCATATTAGGAATAAAAAAGAAAATTATTATAGATCCTATAGATGTTGAAAAGATAATATGGGATATTATGAGCCACTTTATGTTAATAGATTAGACAACTCAGAGGAAATGAAAAATATCCCTTGAAAATCACCACTGAAACTGACGTGAGAAGAGCAAATCCTATTTCATTTTGTTCATTTAATCTGTAGTTTAAAATCTTAATAAACTTCAGACCCAGATGGCTTCACTGATGGATTCTACCAAACATTTAAGGAAAAAGTAGCAGCACCACCAAGAAAGTGAAAAGGCAAGCCACAGACTGGGAGAAAACAGTCATAGCACACATCTGACCAAGGACTTGTGTTCAAGATGTATAAAGGACACAGAGTATATATTTCCTTCTCCAGGGAACCTTCCTGACCCAGGGATCGAACCCGGGTCTCCCACATTGCAGGCAGAGTCTTTACCATCTGAGCCACCAGGGAAGCCCAATAAAATAAGGCACTCCAATTTTAAAACAGGTCAAGGAATTAAAAAGGAACACCAGAACAGAAAATACTGAATGGCCAACAGATGCACATAAAGGTGCTGTATATCAGTAGTCACTGGGATATACACATGGAAACCACAGCGAGGCACCACTACACTCCCACTAGGATGGCCAAAAGTGCTGTTGAGGATGCAGAGTCGCTGGAACACCCACACACTGCTGGTGAAAATGTAAACTGACAGAACCTCTATGGAAAATTGTCCATTTCTCTTCTTTAAAAATGTATTTATTTAGTTGGCTGTGTTGGGTCTTGGTTGTACATGACACCTTTGTTGTGATACGCAGGATCCTTCACTGCGGTGTGCGGGCTTCTCTCTAGTTGTGGTGCATGGGCTTAGTTGCTCTGCAGCACGTGGGATCTTAGTTCCCTGATCAGAGACCAAATCATGTCCCCTGCATTGGAAGGCGGATTCTTAACCGCTGGATCACCAGAGAAGTCCTGAAAATTGTCCATCGCTAATTAAGTGTCAGATTTATACTATGGCCTGGCAATACTACCGGAGAAGGCAATAGCACCCCACTCCAGTACTCTTGCCTGGAAAATCCCAAGGATGGAGGAGCCGGGAAGGCTGGAGTCCATGGGGTCGCTGAGGGTCAGACACCACTGAGTGACTTCACTTTCACTTTTCACTTTCATGCATTGGAGAAGGAAATGGCAACCCACT
>NW_011484958.1:271977-276861 GCF_000754665.1 Bison bison bison | reverse complement strand
GACTGAAGTGACTTAGCAGCGGCGGCAGCAGAAATACTACTCCAAGCTGTGTGTATCTATTATACACACACACACACACACACACACACACACACACACACACACATGCAATAAACCCAAGAGAAATGAGTGCCTGTGTCCAGGAAAAAAAAAAACTTACACTTGAAGGCACATGGCAGTTGTATTCACAGTAGTCAAGAAGTAAAAGCAGTCCAAATATCCCTCAACAGGAACATGGGTAAACAAAGTGTGGCATTTGGTAGTACTCAGCAATAAAAAGGAATGGACTACTGAAAACATGTGGGCTTCCCTGGTGGCTCAGCTGGTAAAGAATCTGCCTGCAATGCGGGAGACCTGGGTTCGATCCCTGAGTTGGGAAGATCCCCTGGAGAAGGGTAAAGCTATCCACTCCAGTATTCTGGCCTGGAGAATTCCACAGACTGTATAGTCCATGGGGTCACAAAGAGTCAGACACGACTGAGCAACTTTCACTTTCACTGATAACATGCCAGATGGAAAATCTCAAGGGTCCTATATTGAACAAAAGAAGCCAGACTCAAAAGAATACATGCTGTAAGATGTCAATCGTAGGAAGTTCAAGATTAAACATAGCTAACTTACAGATATAGAGGTCATGGTTACCTTTGGTGAAGGAGGGGTAGGTACTGACTTAGAAAGAAGCACAATGGAACTTTTAAGAGATGGAAATATTCTCTATCTTCATATGGACAGTGGTTATGTATGTAAAATGTATATATATGCTAAAAAATGTGTATACTTTATTGCATGCACATTAAGCCCTCAAAAATAAAACCCCACATGTATCCCGTTTCTTTTGAAAACATGAGAAAATCTGGCAACACAAGGTCCTAATTTGGCCACAACTGGCTGGAGGAACGCACGCGCCACTTCACCACAGTCCCCACCACTCTCTATTGTCACCCACAACCCAGCACACTCATTTCTGCCACCTGTCTGGGTCCCTACTACCCCAAGATCCAACTACCTCAGCACACAGGTCAGGCTGGGAGTCCTGAGGGAGGGCACCACAGCAGCCACTCACCAAGACAGCCTGTGAGCAGACTAGTCAGACTCCAGTTGTTTTTCTGCCTGGCACTTAGAAGTAAGCCTTCTTCCTTCATCCTGAGCCAGTGATTCACTGGGGCAGGAATTCTCAAAAGATAGCCCCTGAATAAAACAGACTGCTCAAGCACTTAACTGAAGACATAAAAGAAATGTGATAGCATCTGCATTCCGAGCTGGTGAAGCAGGTCATATTGATTACATTTTTTAATCATTGAAGCAAACCATCTTTAACAGAGGTATATACTGTTGCCCCAGTTCAACCTCCAGATAGATGCAGGGCTCTGCCTTTGTCCTATAGCTGTGCTGGGGAGCACTGTGGGGATGGGGCTGCACAAGGTACCTGAGGGTGGTGGGCCAGGCATCACATCCACAAGCCAGGGTGACTCAGCTTACTGGCCCGACACCCCCAGGCTATAGACCTGTGATGCCAAATAATTTACCTACCGGTCTGGCACATCCTTGAGCAATCAGAACTGACACTGGCCAAATCACAGGAAAGGGTTCCCATAACTGCTTTAGTTAATGGACCAGTGGGAGCTCTGGGAGGATCGTAAGAGGAAGGCCAGGGTTGCTAGAGTGGTAGGAGGACTCGTGAGCCAGTGGCTATTTACCAACCAGTACGGAAAGTTTTAATATTTATTAAGCAGCCTGATCACACCATTAGTCCTGGACCAGAGCTGTGCCAGAACCAGTCTGTACCAACGCCTAAGAGTCAACGATGAGCACACCTCCCCAATCCTTTATTTAGTGGTACCACGGTGGTGGCTCAAAACCAGCCGGGTAGGAGGATTCACACCATGAAGTGAAAAAAGTGAGTGTTAGTCAGTCCTGTCCAACTCTTTGCGACCCCATGGACTGTAGCCCACCAGGCTCCTCTGTCCATGGGAGTCTCCAGGCAAGAATACTGAAGTGGGTTGTCATTTCCTCCTCCAGGGGATTTTCCTAACCCAGGGGTCAAACCCCAGTCCCCTGCATTGCAGGCAGATTCGTTACCACCTGAGCCGCCTGGGAAGCCTTATTTACACCACAGAAAGTGGCAAGCTCTACAAAGCAACACTCCTGCCCCACTGCCCACCACCTCCAAGGACCTGTCCACCAGCACACCACTGGCACAGACTAAGCATCAGCCACAACCTCACACTCGGGATGGCCTCTGGACTCAGGGACCCTTCTGTTTTATTATAATAAATGTATTATAGTAAACATACGCACTCATTTGATACTCACAGCTACCCCACAAGCTATGTCCTCTGTGTAACCCCATTCTGCAGATGAGGCACAGAGAAGTCGAATGACTTGCCCCAAACCACACAGACATCAGTGGGGCAGAGCTAAGTTCAGACTTGGCTATCTGGAGCCAGAGTCCAGCTGCCTCTCCCCTCCATGACACAGCCCCGCCTCTCTTCCTCCCTCAAAAGCTTCGGTGGACTCTGGGCCCATGAAAGTGTTAGTTGCTCAGCCATGTCTGACTCTGTGCGACCCCATGGACTGTATAGCCCTCCAGGTTCCTCTGTCCATGGGGATTCCCCAGACAAGAATACTGGAGTAGGTAGCCAGTCCCTTCTCCAAGTGGATCTTCCCGACCTAGGGATTGAACCCAGGTCTCCCACCCTGTGGACAGACTCTTTACCATCTGAGCCATAGGGGAAGCCATAGAAAGCAGAACCCAAATTACCAGCTACAGAAAACCTGACTTCCTATTCCTTGAAGGCAGGGCAGGCTAGGCTTCAGAAACACATTCTATCTCTCAAGCTATCTCCATTCTCATGGAGGATGGGAGATCTTTGCATCTAATCTTGATAAAAATCCTCCTCCCCTCAAACCCCCAGACTCAGAAATGTGCCTAATGAGGCCTTTGAAAATGCAAGGTTGAGTTTTCATTACATGAGCAGGTAGGCCATCCATCTGTGGTAGTAACGGTAATGAATGGGTTCCCGCATCCCTCCTTGAGCTGCAGCTGCTGGGCCCTGCCTTCCTCTCTCTGGCACAGGGGGTAGAAACCCTACGAGGACCCTTGGAAAATCCTGGACTGGCCCCGGGCCCGACAAGCACATCCAGCCCTGGCCCAGGCCCACGCAGGGCCTGAAAAGACCTCAGGGAGGTCCTGGCCAGCAGTGCCAAGACCAGATGGCAGGGGAGATGACTATACTTTTATTTCCACATAGCCCATTAACATGGATGAGCCCGTGTCCCTTCGCATGCCTTATCCTGGAATCCCAGGGAAGCTGTGCAAAGAGTCCAGTTCTCCCACCTCCACAGGCCCCAGATACTGAGCAATCCTGGGTGAGGGATATAAGGGCCAGGGAGCCCTACCAGAGGAGAGGCCATCACCAGTGCCGTGGCAGCTCTTCAGAGCCTGGCATTTGAGAGCGGGAGGGGAGTTCCCTAGGCTTCTAGAAGTAACACATCTCACACTGGAGCCATGAAGACCCCACGTGGCGTCTGGGAAACAGCCTGGGGCTGGAAGTCTGGACTCCCTGGGTCTCCTGCCTGGGCCTCTGGCTCTATATGAGGCCTGAGATGAGAGGCTCTCCCTCTGGGCCTTGTTATCTGAATGTAAAGAGAGGCACTTCCCCGTGGCACTGCAGGAGACAGAAGAGATGCAGGCTCGATCCCTGAGTATGAAGATCCCCCGGAGGAGGGCATGGCAACCCACTCCAGTATTCTTGCCTGGAGAATCACATGGACAGAGGAGCCTGGCAGGGCTGCAAAGAGTCAGATTCGACTGAAGCAACTCAGCACACACACGCACAAAGAGAGAAACCGAAGCATGGGTGATTTGAGGAGCTCGCTGGCTTCCTGTCTGCCACGTGTGACTCTGGGCAGCACTGCCTTCATGTCTCACAGACAGAACCATCACAACCACCTGAGGCAGGTAATTACCCCATTAACTGTTTCCAGTACCCAGGGGTATCCTTACTGGCTCATGAGGACCCCGGTTGACATTCCAGCTCTGTGACTGGGTAGGTATATGACAAGGGCCTCACCACTCCACTTCCCTGGCTCCCGGTTCCCTGTGTCCATCAATGGGGGCCAGCTCCACAGCCCTGCTGTCCTGGGGCATGCTGTAAGGATCACATAAATGTAGGAAGCTGGACGACAGGGAAATACAGCGTGTCAGTCAGTTCAAAGTAAAACTGTATTAAATTGAATCATGTATGTGTGAAAATGCTTGGATGTTGTTATTACTTTATTTTTTCTTGGTTCTGTCTTTCCTTTCAAATTATACCTGTCCCAGGTACCCACACCCTCTTCGTGATTCTGTTTAATCCTACGAGCTCATTCTAATATGTTAATGACTCCGCCTCACCCTGTCACTGCATATTCGCAGTGATCTTCGATGCTTCAACTCAATTTGTTATAGGCGGAGGACTACTCAGAGGAACTGGCATGCCGGGGAGGCTCTGGGGAGGAAGAACATGGGCTTTCTGACTCCAGGGGCATCGTGGCCGCTTGGGCTGGAGCAGCGTCCGGGGCTGTGTATGAATTTGTGTGTGGCGCCTCCCTGTGGACAACATAAGTACTGCCTGAGACCCACCCCGACCACCAGTCACCAACCCCTGGCAGCCTCCAGCCTTGTGAAGACAACTTCCCTAGGTTGCAGATGAGAAAATATACGTGGGTATGTATTAATGTTCAAGACTAAACCGTTCCTTAGACATTTTATAAACGGAAGTAAGTGATGGGTCATGGTCCCTCGTGATTCTATAAGCAGGAATCCTGAGACAAATAACAGCTTGCCCAAGTCAGTTTCAGAACTAGGAATTTACATTCGAGGGCATTTCTTAGACCACAGGT
>NW_011484958.1:267864-271877 GCF_000754665.1 Bison bison bison | reverse complement strand
CCACAGGTGCACTCAAATCATGAGAGACAGACACTCCCATTCCACTCCGTTTATCTCAGGCATCGAGAGTCCCCTTGCTTCTGATACCACATCTGGCCCAGTGATGCAAAAATCATAAGGCTTCATGACAGCTTCCACGACTCAGCTGAAGGTCACTCACCCTCCAACTCTCCAAATGGGCTCTGGCTGAGATGGCCTGGATCTCTATGAGGCTGTGCTAAATGTGGTCCTCACAGTCTATCTAGAGAGGGCGGAGGGTGCCCCGAGCCACCTATTTCAGGGGTCCAACAAGTTCCGCCCCAGAAAAGTCCTGGAACAGGAAGGGGGCACTGCACCCATGCATCAACAAATACTGAAGCCCTACTCTGTACCAGGACACCATCCAACACAGACACGAGCATGGCTGGAGGCAAGTGTCGGTCAGGGATGAGACTGTTTTAAAGGGTGGAGCAGTGGCCAGGGTCCAGTTAGGGAAAAGTCACCCATGCCAGGTAGCTCAAAGAAGGAATTTAATACCAAGAGCTAGTTACAGAAGTGTCAGAAAGACTGGAAAACTAAAACGGGGGATGATGAAATGACGCAGAGGTTAGCAAGAGTAGAAGCTGCCACCACCCCTAGAGCTGGAGGGACAGAGGAAGGAGGTGGTGCTGTCAGGACCCTTGCCATCCTTAGGACCTGGAATCATGAAGAAGGCTGCTAGCAGGGGAGGGGACCACAGAGGGATGCTGGGAGAGTGACCCAAACAAAGGAGGGGAAAAGCCTAGCTTCTCCCTTCACCCTCCCACCTGTCACAGGTCAACTCTTATTGGCCAAACCCAGCTGGAATCCAGTGGCAAGACAGCTTGGAAAATGTAATCTTCAGGGGTCAGCATCCCCCCTCAACACACACACACACCCCCACACACACACTGCAGAGCAGAGCAGGGGAAGGGCAGGGAATAAATCTAAGAGAAATAGGTAAATGACCTAAACAGTGAACAGCACGTGAGGTGAATCTTCAAGGGTCTGTGTGTGATGTGAATGTGCAAGAATGCGCATGTGTATTCTGCTATCAGTTTCAAAGGCATGTGTGTGTGTGTGTGTGGAATGTGCATGTGTGTGTTTCAGTGTGACCGTTCAAGGATACGTATGTATCAGATGGATTTCAGGGGGCTGAATAAATGGGTGATAGGAACAAGCATCCAAGGGTTTGTGTGTGATGTGAACATTCAAGGGTATGTGTATATGTGACAAGAATATTTAAAGCTCTCAGGGTGTGTGTGTGTGTGTGTGTGTGTGTGTGTGTGTGTGTGCTGTGAATGTTCAAGGAGGTGGGTATGTGCTGTGCATGCTCAGAGCTGGGTGATGTGAATGTTCCGAGGTGTGAGACATGCAAGGTGTGTGTGAGAGACTGCTGAGGAGCGGGGCTGGGAGAGTAGAAAAGCAGAGATGTTCCCTGTGGACATTATGGACATGGGAGATGGGGCCATGTGTCTTTGCTGGGGACAGATGTGTAACTGAAACTCTTCATTCAAAATGAGTAAAAATGATGATGTTCAGAGAAGGCTGTATGTAAGAGGTGACTACAAGAAACAAATTTTTTTACTATGTTTCCATCCAAATGAGTGTCACCTGCTTCAAAGTAGCCGTCTTAAAAAATAAGTCTTTATTTTTTTAAAAAAGGGAAATGTTAAATTTGTGTTTTATTGATGCAGCCAAAGTTCAATGAAGTTTTGGGACCTGCCTTCAGTCAGTTTGTGTGCCACACGTAAAGTCTATACTCCTTACTATCATCGTCACTTATTCTTATTGGTTGAGGTTAGAATTATCCAACTTTAATCACTTAATCAGTCTCATCTCTGGCTTTACTTGGAACTTTTCCAAAATGCAAATCTCTCACCTTAAAAAAAGAAAAAATGCTTGTTGATGTATGGCAGACACTAACACAATACTGTAAAGCAATTATCCCTCAATTAAAAATAAAAAAATGTTTTTAAATGCTAATGTGTCACCTTTGAGGTCAAGCCTCCTCTAGGTATGTTGGTTATTTGGGTATAAGCATCACTGCGTGATAATGAGCTGCTGCAGATGGGAGTGTACTGGGAGCTTCAAAAAGGAACTAGGAACCAAATGAATACCATACAATCACATCATATGTACATCTGACTTCTATGAATTCAAACTATTATACTGGGGCTCTTTTTTTAAAACCTTTTGGCTACACCATGCAGCATGTGGAATCTTAGTTCCCCAACCAGGGATGGAACCTGAGCCCCCTGCAGTGGAAGCGTGGAGTCTTAACTGCTGGATCACCAGGGAAGTCCCCTATACTGAACCTTTTAAAGAGGGGACCAATAATCTGTCAATAGCGCAGGCATTTCCACCCACGATTGATGAGCTTACTGCTCCCAGGGCTCCCGCCCTGCAGCAAGCCTTAGATGGGTGAGGCAACTCCATCTTGAGTCCTGAAGGCCTATTTATGTGTGAGCATCTCATAACACTGAGTGTGACTCTGAATTTCCTCATCCTCTCCCAAACTGCCCCAATTCAGGCCTTTCCTGGTGGGAGGAACAGACCTGTAGTCAATTGCCCCTCAGTGACAGGAATGGGAACCCTAGCGATTTATACAATAGAGACCTAAACACAAGCCAACTGGTTCACCTTGTGCTCAACCAGATAAATCATGATGGGTTCCATCACTGGGGAAACACTGGCCATGCTGGATTCCCCCGACAGACCGTATCAGTCATATATGTGATACCTTTCTAAGGGACAGTTCAACAGTAACTTTAATTGTGTATGATTTGTGACTTGTGCACTTGGCTTTCTTTTGTTGTTTTGTTGGCCACCCCATACGGCTTGTGGGATCTTAGTTCCCCGACCAGGGATTAAACTGGGGACCAAGGCCATGAAAGCACAGAGTCCTAACCACTGGACCACCAGGGAATTCCCTAGGCACTGACTTTGGAATTCAACCCCCAGGTCAGATGCAGCTTCACTGTAGTAAGAGATCATGGAACTCATTTTCCTGCCTTCAGACAAAACAACTCAAAGTGTCTGGGACAGTTAAGGATGTCAAACACTAAAATAATTTCCACATGCAGCCCCATCGAATTTCTTTCAGGCCTCAGAAGGCAGGAGCTCCCTTCCCCTCTTCCCTCCCCAGCTCACTCCTTCTTATCCTTCTGGCCTCAGCTTAGCCAAGTCTGTCAGCCCAGAGGCATTCTCTGAGCCCCTGACCAGGCTGAGTGAGTGCCCAGCACATGCATGTCCTTCTGTGACACGACACCCTTTGCTGGTTGATGGGTCTGTCCCCTGCCCCCAACCTCAGCCCTAAACCATCAAGAGGACACAATGGCCAGGAGGCTTTTGATCACCATTTTATCCCCA
Source organism: Bison bison bison (assembly GCF_000754665.1). Classification (NCBI taxonomy): domain Eukaryota; kingdom Metazoa; phylum Chordata; class Mammalia; order Artiodactyla; family Bovidae; genus Bison; species Bison bison. Next base: position 268,508 of record NW_011484958.1, on the reverse strand, counting down.
GTGCTTGGCAGTCAAGCCACCTCCTCCACACATATTTGTTGAATGAGGACTGCAATGTCTCAGGAATTCATTTGAATGTTTAGTAATCCTAAATGTCAAGGAACTCTTCCCACGTTGTAATTTCCCAAAGACTCCCTCGCTGCATTCCGAGCTTATTGCTTCTAACTCAAAGGAGACTGGTTGACTTCCCCTGCATAATTAACACACGCACTCGAGGACCATGACTCTCGTCCTTCTCTTCTCCAAGCTCAGTAACTTCAATCTCTTCAGTCTCATCGTTCTCCCCTCCAAATCCTCTTCACGTTCTCCCAAACTTCTCCCAAAGTTCTGGCCTTTCCAGGGGCCTGGGGGCCTGCAGTAGGTTGCCCCTTGGGGACAGGTGTGGGAATTCTGACCCAGAGGTAATCATCCAGGTAACACGGGCAGAAGTGGGCTTTAGAATCTCAAAGTTCTGGGTTCAATGGCTCCACCACACACTGGCACGGAGACCCTCACAGACTTCCTTCACCTTCCCGGGCTTGTCTGCTGATCAAAACACAAGAGAAGCTGCCAGGCAGGGATGCTGTGAGATCAGGCGAGGCAGAGTATGTGAACACACCCCATCTGCTCTGCCCAGTGCATGTCTCACCCCAGGGGACAGGGCG
>NW_011484958.1:244782-267764 GCF_000754665.1 Bison bison bison | reverse complement strand
CGGGGCCTCTCCAAGGCCAGAACTGGTCAGGCTGTGGGGGACAAAGCGGTTGTCAGGCGAATCCTGCCACCTTGTGGAGCCCATGCGCTTGAGAGCCCACCCCACCCTGCTGAAGCCCTGCCTCACCCCTCTGCCTCCAGCCAGCTTATTCCGGGGTGTTCCCTCTCCTCCTCTCAGCCCTGCTACCCCAAGACTTCCCAACACATCTTCCCAAACCCCCAGCCCCAGGGTGTTCTCAACTTTACCAGTCCTGTCGTCCTCAAAACGTCCTCTTCTAACACTATTAGAACCATTTTCTCCCTCCTGGACCAAAACAGAGCCTGGTGGGGGGGTAGGGGGGGGTGGTCCTGTCCCCTATCTCTGTCCCTTCATTAGCCACTTAGCAGCTATATGAGACCCAGACATCTGATTTTTTCAGTGATCAATGGTGCGTCTGTGATGCCAAATCCTCTAAACAGAACATGTTGCTGGCTCCTCTGGCCCATCGAGGATGGTTTGGGGCAGGGGGTGTGTGTGCACATGTGGTTTGGGGCAGGGGTGTGTGTGCGTGTGTGAGTACACACGCACCTGTTCCTTGCTCTGGGCTAGTGATGTCCTCCTTGGCCATCCCCTCCCGACTCACAGGGGACCTCCCAGGGCCAGCCTCTCAGCTGCAGCAGTGTCTCACTGTCTGGACCCTTCACAGAGGCACCTATTCTGGATACTTCTGCAATCAAGGACAAGACCAGTTTCCTCCTTCATGTCCTGTAGTCTTATGCACTGACATTCCAAGGCAGGTGGGTGGTGACTGCTGGCCTGGAATGACTGGTTACAATCCAGGCTTCTGGGAAATAAAGCAGAAAACACTAGGGGACTGAGGCTGCCTCAAGATTTCAGGCAAACAGGCTTTTACATGCTGCGAGTGCTTGCAGCTTGATGATCTAAAAGTTCTTTTTTTCTGATTTACTTACTTGGTTGCACTGGGTCTTAGTTGCAGCATATGTGATCCTGTGGCATGTGGGATCTAGTTCCCTGACCAGGAATCGAACCTGGGGCCCCTGCATCGGGAGCAGAGCCTCAGTCACTGGACCACCAGGGAAATTCCTGTGAGTTCTTAATAACTGGGTTGCTGGCCCTTCTGCTGTGCTCCTCTTCCCCCTGCTGGGGTGATGGAAAGGGTCAGCCCGTCCATTCTGGTTTTAGCACCCCATAGGAATGGGCCTAACAGTGGCTCTGGATTTCCTGGTCCAGGGTGGGAACCAGGCCTGTCCAGATGCATGTGTATGTGGGACTGACCTGCCATTCATCCACTCTGAGATGGGCTGATGGAATCCATCAATGTCCAAACACCCATGTCCCTCTCCAAATAGGTAAGAAATGCTTGGCTGTCACACGTATAACTTGGAAAAGGTGAGGACGGGAGTTGTAAAAGCTAAAGACCACACAGTTGAACTCTGGAGATTTCAGGCACCTAACTATGTCGGAAGACAGGGACCATTTACTGAGTGTTTATAACAAGCCATGCATGGTGCTAAGTGCTTTCACATAAATTAACACATTACCTGAGAAATAGTATCATCTTCATTTTAACAGATGATAAAAATTAAGACAGGTTAAGAACTAGTTTTGTACACAGATCTGGGTTCAAATGACTAGTGAGTAACCCTAAGCAAGTTGACTAACCTCTCTGGAGCCTATCCTCTCATCTGTCAACTGGGAGTAACAGTTGCCTGCCCTGCGCGTTGCAGGTGCCAGCTCGTCTGGTTGCCGGCACTCAGGGGTCATTCCACTGTTGTTAAACAGTGACAGCACTTGCAATTCGCCTAAGGTCATACAACAAATTCAAACCTGGGTTTTCTGACCTCCAAGTTCAGTGCTCATGAGGGAAAAAGCTGATTCACGTAAATATGTCCTGAGTATGGCCTTGAAGCAGGTTCTGCCCTAGGATCTGGAAGACCAGTTAGGCTGGGAGCCAGACTATGGCCCTGCGAAGTGTGATGTGTACCTACACGTTCAAGGTGCAGAAGCGGCCCAGCAGGAGGTGACTCTTGCGGCTACATCACCAGGAAAACAAGTTGATAAAAGTGGTGGTATTTTTTCTGTAGCCCCCGCAAAGGGGGAGAAACAGAAGTAACTGGAAATCATTGGGGAAGAAGATGACCAGGTGGGGCTAAACTTCTAGAGAGGTCTTCTAGTGAGGTGGTCTGTTTTACATGTTACACACACACACACCCAGTGGCATTTCTCTACTCAGAGCACACAAGCACACCTCAACTTGCAACTCCTAACACCCATATCACACACAGTATTCTTTCCTCCTCTCACTGATTTCCAAAATACAGAGAACATGTATTTTCCTTTGTTCCCTGGTCATCTCCCCCGCAAGAACATGCTAGAAAGTTTCTCGGTTATGTCTGGCCGGCAATGGAAGATGCAGGCTGGCACTCAGCATATCTGGTCATTTCTACCAATAATATAGTGTCAAAAACATTTGCATTATGCAAAATCACACTCCCAAAATAGCAGGACTCGTGAGCTAAGGAGGTTGGGGAAGACCATACAAAATCTATAGAATTTTGTAGCCAGGGTGCTAACAAACCAGAATCGAGTCCCATACCACGCTAACACCATTAAAGCCCCACTGCCATGTGCATTGGGCCCCTGCAGCCTCAAATCCTGACATTTCTTTCTTCTTCCCGAGACATACAGTAGCTTCTTTGGGATGGGGGGAGAGGGGGTGGGGAGGGTCCCAGCAGAAACTAGTTCCATCAAAATCAAAAATGTGACCCAGGATGGGGCCTTCGTCATCAACTGCATAAAACAAAGCAGGGTTGGGGGTGGAGGGGGAGGGTCTTCCTTCCCACCTAGTTTCCCCCAGATAGTCTAACAGAGTAGGAAAGCTCGTGGTATGTCTTGAAGCTACTAGACACTCCTTGTGATAAAGGAAGGCACTTCTATAAAATTCTTAGCTTTTGTCTTAAGGTATTCCACCCTGACCCCGATCACTTCAAAATACTGGGGAAAACCTCACAGGAACCGACCTATAATTTCAGGTTGACATGACACAGTTTCTCCCCTTACCAATTTTACAGATGCTGTTTCCCTTTAAAGAAACAACTCTGTAACAAAACAGCCCATCTTATGAATGGCCATTAAGATTGTGGGATCAACTCGAAAGCGTGGGATTTTTTTCCCCACACCAAGCAATTCTCAGACACCAGCTAGATGGCCAATAATTCAACTCAATTCTGACCCTATCTACCTGAAGAAAGCGGTGGATCCCACAGGCTAAGGGCTTCCATCCTACCAGACCCCTTTTCTCCCTCTTAGGTGTCAACTGTACCTAAGCACTTGGACTTCCAAGTGCTCATGTGTGCTTCTGACCCACTGGGTATAAACCAGAGGCTCCCAGGATCCCTCTTGCGTGCAGACTGCTAGAGGCCAGTCTGTTTAACCCAGAATGCCTTCTGAGAGGAAACCAGGAAGTCTAATAGGATCCAGGACTGCAGTCTTGTTCCTGGGACCACTATTCTGGGCAGAAACAAGCACGCTTGAGACCCTCCCTGCCCTCCTCTCATTTAGCAAATGTTCACTGAGTGCCCTCCATGTGCCAGGCACCAGGCCCAGTGGTGACCCAGGCAACATGGCGAGGGGTCCAGAGCCCCAGCCAAGAGGCAGGGGATAGGCAGTCTCCTCCTGCACCATCAGTGACCTGCAGCAACTCTCAGCCAGTCACACCTGACCAGAACTCCCACCCCCAAGATGGCAGGTAACAGGCTGACCCTGCTCACTTCACATGACTGTTTCAAAATATACAAGCAGCAATTCTATTGCTTAAATAGAAAATGCCTTTAAAAAAAAAAAAAGAAAAGAGGAAGGAAGGGAGGGGAGGGGGAAGGAAGCAAAGCAAACAGAAAACAAGGAAGGAATCGTTTCCTCCGGCTAAATTGATACATTTTCTTATCAAGTAGGAAGAGAAATACAAAACAGAAAATGACTAAGAAACTACAAAGCACGAGGCGTTGTTTTTTTTTTTTCTTGGACCTAGAGGCTTTCACAGAAGCTCAAGGTTTTTAGAAAGTTGATTCACTTCCTTCTGCTCTTTCTTCCTGGGCGCATGAAGCCAGCTGATTCACTACAAAGCAATGCAATACTACTTAATCACAAGCTCGGGAGAAAAAGGATAAAACACCCTAAGAGATGGCTCTCTCTTCATAAGGAGAAGACAACAGTCCTCAAAGGATAAATCAACTGAGACCCACACAATGGTAAACCCATTTATTTCTCAGAACTTAGTTTGCCGCTTGATATTCCCGTAGAGATGAGAACACCGCACCACGTCCTTGAGGCCCGACCGCGTACCTGTCCGAGCACTGTCCACAGGCAGCTCAGTCCGTCAGAGGTTCGTCAGAGGTCCAAGAGAAACCTCCTAACCTGGGCCAGGTATTTTGGCTTCAAATAGTCACCCAGTTCCTCCTTGCTGGCCCACACGTGACGGCCCTTCTCCACGGCCAGGGAAAAGTCTCCGGTTAGCAGCAGGGCTTTGAAGAAGAAGATCTTGGCCCCGAGGCTGCCCTCCGCCCGCACTGCCTGGGGGAACTTGAACTTGTAGTGGCCGCAGGGCGCATTTCCCAGGAACTTGGCTTCCAGGTTGTTTTCTGAGGAGGAGGGGAGCGGGGAACAGAAGTAGAAGATGAGGACACACCCACCTGTTTACCCTGGTGCCCGAAAGCATTGGGGGGTCTCTGTGAGAGCCGCTTCTGGCCTGAGGGGAACGCCGTCCCGAGGATGAGGACTAGGGTCGGTCCTGAAGATCCTCATCTCCTTTCAAGCCAAAAGCTCCTGGCCCGTGGGTTCCAGATTCTCTGGGTGCATTCCTCATGCCAAGCTACTGCTCTCAGACTGAAGTCCACAAGGCAACCTAAACAGCCCTACCTGGGAGTCAGAGCACTGAGCTTCTAGACTCAGCCTGGTCACCAGCTGTTGACGAAGGACCGAGACACTTGTATCTGTAAAGCAAAGTTCATCAGCCCTTTTAAAGGGAATATCACATGGAAAGTATGGAAAGGTCCCAATTTGACTGCTGCAAGGTGAAAACCAAAGTTAAAAGGCAAAGACAGATGGAGGATCTCTGCAATCTATAACAATGGGTTAACAACACCAACACAGCATTTCAAAGGACAAGGAAATAATGGATCAATTACTAAATGGAACCAGGAGAATGGGCTAGCAAAGAAATAAAACTGGATCACAACCTCACTCCTCATATCCAAACTGACACCCTACAGATCAAAGATCTAACACAAAGTTAAAATTTTCACAAAAGGTTTGTTCATTTTTGAGTGATGGTTTCATGGATGTTTAATATTTTCTGAGTTTTTCTGTATTTTAAAATTCTTCACTAAAGAAAAAAGAAACCATAAGAGTACTATTAAAAAAAAATGTGGGATACTTTCTGTATCATTTCTGAGAGGGGAAGTCCTAACCAAGACACAAAATGCAAAAAAGAATAGGCATATTTATTTACATAAAAGTTAAAATCCTTCTGCATAGAAAAATGAAGCATAAAAAAGTCACAGACATAATGACAAACTAGGAAAAATATTTTCGACACACTGAACAAAGGAGCATCTTAAGATAAAGTGTTAAATAGTACTTAGAAATCAGTGAGGAGAAAGCCAACAACTCTGAGAGAAAAACGAACCAAGCATGTGAACAACAAGTTCCCATGAAGATAAATTATCAATGAACTATAAACTCATAAAGACGCTCAACTCATTAATAACTCAAATACAAACTAAAACAACAAAGACATACCATTACTATTTAAGTTCAAAAACTTTGAGCAGTACAATGCTCGTCAAGGATAAAGGAAAACTGGGTTCTCTCAAATGTACGTGGTATATAATTAGCATAACTGCTCTACTTGGCAAGAGATATCAATTTTAATAATACAAACCCTTTGATCTAACAATTCTGCTTCTAGAATTTCACCCTCCTCAATATATTTATTTGCCCATGTGAGCAAAGGAGTGTACACAGATGTTCACCGAAGCTTTTTTTTAATAAAAGTGACAGACTGGTTAAACAAACTGCAGTACATACAAATATGAAACATTACACTGGTGTTAAAAGTATAAGATATGTCTTCACTTGCTGATACAGAGATATGCTTAAAAGCTGTGTATAAGAAAAGGAAGGTCCGTAACCATGTGTATATACATATATGTACATGTTTAAGTACATGTTAAGCCCATTTCATGGAAAAAAGGAACAGATGAAATAAGTATGTGCTTGCAATTGCTAAAAGGATACACAAAAAAACTATTCTGGCGGTTGCCTCTAAGACGGGAAAATTACCTATTACTCTTACAGTTTTACATTTACCAGACACTGTGATACGTTTTCACCATATACAATGAATGGCTTTTGTCAATATTAAAAACAGTAACAACACTATCAGCATTAGATGAGGAATCCACGTATGATGTGAGCTCACCTACAATATAAAATGTCAGCAGTGGGGATCTATGGGTGGTGGAATTACACTGGTGTGATTCTTTACACGTTTCTGAATTTTCCACTGAAGTCAATGGATACATATTACTTTTCTATGACCTGGGGAAATGGATTAAATTAAATCAGAAAGGGGGAAAAAGATGGTTCATTATAAACATGAGCAAAGAATCTAAATAAGCGGTTCACGAAAAAAGAAGAACCAATAGCCACGTGAAAAATACGCAGAGATGGCCACTCTAACCAGTAGCCACTAACCCAAATAAACACATTACCTAACAAAAAAGAAAGGAGACCGCTAATCTAAAGATCTTTTTTTTTACTGACTGGACAGGGAAAATTTTTTAAAGTATGTTCTGCAGGGCACTTTGGTGGTACCTTAGCAAAATCTTAGATGTGTCCATCCTTGACCATGAATTTCACTTCTAGGAATACCACTTGCAGAAATACCCGGGAAGTATGCCAAACAGAGGGAAAGGAACGGACTCTGACTTTTTTGTACTTATAAGCTGCCCGAGCTTTCCTTTGTCATTTTAATTATTTCATATTATTTATGATTTTAATGAATTTGAAATAAATCAACCTATTTCATTTTCTATGCACCTATAAGAAACCAATATATCTTTTCACTCTTCGTTATGGCAACAGGAATGTTCAAGGGAGAAAAGCGGGTACCAAGAGGAGGGGAGCCCCTTTCCACGTGGTGCCCAGCAGGCGAAACTGAACACTGTGAGTGAGCAGAAGAAAGCTGAGGATCTGAGCTCAACGATCCTGGGAAGAAACCCAGCCACCAACTTTTGCGTGATGGCTGAGGAAGCCTGGAGCGTAGCAAAGGCCCCTCCTGTTTTCCCATTTCATTCCACCATCTCACTCCCTCTCCTGCGGCCATACAGGCTGCTGGTGGGACAGGATCAAGGGGGCACACAGAGGCTGCTTATGTCTCATTAGCAGTACTCACACTGGTGGCAGAGCCAGAACAGTAGTTGTGTGCTTACACTACCGTATCATTTACTCATTAAACACTCAGCATTGGAAGAAAAGCTATGACAAACCTCGACAGCATATAAAAAAGGAGAGACATCACTTTGCCAACAAAGATCCGTCTAGTCAAAGCCATGGTTTTTCCAGTAGTCATGGACGGATGTGAGAGCTGGACCAGAAAGAAGGCTAAGCGCCAAAGAATTGATGCTTTTGAACTGTGGTGTTGGAGAAGACTCTTGAAGAGTCCCTTGGACTGCAAGGAAATCAAATCAGTCAATCCTAAAGGAAATCAACCCTGAATATTCTTTGGAAGGACTGATGCTGAAGCTGAAGCTTCAATACTTTGGTCACCTGATGCAAAGAGCCGACTCACTGGAAAAAATCCTGATGCTGGCAAAGACTGAGGGCAAGAGGAAAAGGAGGCCACAGAGGATGAGATGGTTGGATGGGCCTACGGCCATACCACCCTAACACGCCCAATCTCATCTGATCTCGGAAGCATTTGGATGGGAGATGGTTGGATGGTATCACCAACTCAGTGGACATGAGTTTGAACAAACTCCGGGAGATGGTGAAGGACAGGGAAGCCTGGTGTACTGCAGTCCATGGAGTTGCAAAGAGTCAGACATGACTTAGCAAACGAACAACAGCAAACATTCAGCAAGTGCCTGCTCTGTGCCGGGTACTCTGCTGAGAACCAGGATGATGGAAAGGACAAAATCCTATCCATATTTTCAGAATGCTAGCTGAGAAGAAATCGTCTGTTAATCAACAATTAAACAGCAATGGAATGAAGAGCATCTTCTTCCCTAGGACATAAGCCCCCAGGGGGCCCAGGTAGCGTCCTGTAGATCACTGTGACCCCACTGCCCGGACAGTGACCAGCAACAAGTAGGCACAGAGAGAGTGTCTGCTGTATAACCTGAGTAAGGGCACTCTGTGAGTGTTACAGCAGCCTAGAGGGAGGAGTCGAGCTCTCTACCCAGAAGCTTTCACCACGGAAGGCAGAAGGGACGAGCTGAGTTTTTAAAACCGAGCAGTCAGACTAGGTAGAACCAAAGCTTTGTCTTGGACAGGCAGGCCCCAAAGCCGGGACACAAGAAATACCACATTATTCAAAAGCCTTGCTAGGTTTGAACTTAGAACATACATGAATGAGCAGCAAGACGGAAGACTGATGAGCTTGGGACCAGAGCAAAAAGTATGCGTAGGCCGTGCTCAGAATTCTGCTTTTATGGGAAATCTTTTAAGATTTCGAGCAGAGAAGTGACAAGGGATTTGTGTTTAAGAAGGCTTGTTCTGGCGGCACTGAAAACGACAACACAGAAGCAAGAACGGGGCTTGTGTGGTGTCTGCCTCAGTACTCCAGGGTGGCGGCTCTCAACCAGAGATCCACACCCCAGGTAATTTCCAGCAGTATTCAGTCATTTTTGGTTGTTACACTAGGGACAACCAAAGTGACGTTACTACAATCAAGCAGATAGAGGCCAGAGATGTTGCAGTAAATAACCTAGACAGAACCACAGAAGCCCCCACAAAGAATGATCCTGCCCCAAATTTCCAGAGTGCCAAGGCAAGGCTCAGAAACCCTGATCTAGTGGGAAGTGAAATGACTCCCTGAAGAGCTGCAGGCACAAAGACGGGACTATTTAGAACAGACCAGGTAGAACTCAGGAACTTAGCGGATGCCGGAATGAGGTCAAAGATAACTCTGAGGTGTCTAGTTGGGTGAATGCGTCAAGTGGTGCTGCCAACAAGCAAGGCTACAGGGACAAAAAGAGAAGCAGGCTGAGGCTGGCAGGGGCATCAGTTCTGAATGGACTACATTTTAAAACCTCCACGGGGCAAGGAACAGCACAGGGATAGCACCTTCAACCCCTGTCCCTGAAGCGTGTTTCTGCAGGCCCCTAGATGTGTGAACTGTCCCCCACGCTGATGCTTTACGTTAAGCAAATGAACCTCTTTCAGAGAAAGTCTGGGCGTTTCTTGGTTGGCTGTCTCTGTGCTGGGCCCTGGGACAGAATCTAAATCACAGGTCTGTTAGGGACAACCCATATTGTCAAATGCTGAGCAATATGGAGCAAAAGATAATTACCAACCAAGGGATCTTCCTCAAAATGATACCAGATGGCCAAGGAATGAAAAATCTCATTTTTCAGTGAGACACCCAAAATTCAAAGTCAATTTGAGAAGGCAGTGGGTCCCCTAAAATCAGGTTCTGCAACACTTGTTCAGGATCTGAACTATGAGATGAGGAGAGAACTGAGTACGACAGACCATGCTCTAGATGTGACAGAATTAAAGAAATTCCACGTCCTCTAAATCCTTAGCACAAAAACGCTGCCTTAATAGGGGCGAGGGGAAAGGAGTGACTGTGTAAAACAGATCAGGAAAAGATTCATACTATGTGGAGGCACACACACATAAAATCTACTTCCTCAAGAATCCATAAATTATAAGAATCAAAAATGTAGGAAAGGAGAAAACCATATAACTAATCCTAATCAATTTTGTGACAGGAAATCACGAACAATGAGAAATGACACTTTGAGTGCCATAAAAACTGAAGCACATTTTACTGTAAGTGTTGATCACCAGACCCCGCTGGAACAAATAGCTTCACTGGTGCTCCGAGTGGAGGGGCAGAAATGCCACTGAAGGGAAGGCGAGTAGAACCTATTAAAGCAACAGGATCTCTCATAGCTATGATGACAAAATATTTTATGATACTGGGCCCCAAAGAAGATCGGGGCCACTTAAGCCAGAAAAAGTACTACAATCACCTATGTTTATAGATTGAAAAATTTTAAAGAATGCAAAACTGGAAACTGAGAGGTGAATGTTTTGTACTTTCTTGGGAAGACAGCTTTAGTGAGCAGAAGCTGAAACTCTCCATCCTTCAGGTAGGCTCCTCTGTCCATGGGATTCTTCAGGCAAGAATACTGGAGTGGGTTGCCATTCCCTTCTCCAAGGGATCTTCCCAACCCAGTAATCGAAGCCCAGGTCTCCTGAATTACAGGCAGAGTCTTTATCGCAAAGCCACCTGGGAAGCCCAAGTTTCCACTAGCCTACTATTAAAAGCCAGGCCCACAGTCAGCCTGCAAATCCTGAGGCTGAGTCTGGAGTGTGTCTTGCGGGATTTAGCAGTGAGGCAGAGGGCTCACCTGAGAGTGTGGCCAGGGTTCGTTCAGCTGTTTGGCGGAGGGTCTCCCCGGGTTGCCACTCGGCCTGGGGCAGCATCCAAACATCTTGGTCTCCAAGCTTGTCTTTGACCAGTAGAATAAGGTTCCTGTCAAGCTTCCGGTGCAGTGAGCTTCGGTCATTCTTTACGTCAGCGTCTGTATAGAAGAGATGGGGAGGGTCACAGGAGACAGGAGGAGCATGTTCTGCCAGAACCAAGAAGATTAGGGCTTTTGGATCCTCCTTTAAGGCAGGGCCACAATCTTTGCCCTCAAAGAACTTGTAATCAAATTAGAACCCTGACCACATCTCTCTAACTCTGACCTCTCTCAGGATAGAGTCCCATAATCTTGAGGAAACTAAAATTTAACAAGAAGAAACCCAAAGCTGCACTCCTCCTTTGAAGAGCAGAACACAAAATACTTTGAGCCTTTGGAAAAGAAGCAATTCCCAGACACTACTAATTCTTTGGTTTTGACACTATTACTGACTTAACCAGGCTCTACTTCAGTTTTCACTGTGAAACAAGAATAAGAGAACTTAACCCCCTGCTTTGGGAGGGATTTCAGATAAAACACAGGAAACGAGTGGGAAAGGCTTAACTTCCCCTACTCTCAGTCCCAAACTAGGAGTTAAATCCAGATTACATTCCTGAGGCTTAACTGAGACACAGCTGTCCCAACACCCATGTGTACTCAGTCACTCAGTCGTGTCTGACTCTAGGCCACCCCAAGGACTGTAGGCCACCAGGCTCTTCTGTCCATGGAGTTTTCCAGGCAGGAATACTGAAGTGGGTTGCCATTTTCTTCTCCAGGGGATCTTCCGAACCCAGGGATCAAACCCACCTCTCCTGCAGCTCCTGCACTGGCAAGCAGATTCTTTACCACCGAGCCACCTGGAGAGTTCCCTCAATAACCATACATCCTACTCAAAAATAACACAGACTTTTAAAATATTATATTAGGATGGATGTGAAGAACTGTGAAAAGAATTGTTCTCCCATGTTAAAAAGTTTTATCACTTGAAATTATTATTTAAAACACAAAGCAGAGAATAAGTAATTATTCTTTATTTGCAAATCAGAATATCCACTCTCCTACCTCTAACTGGCCTGAAGAGACCACAAACCTGTTATTCGAGCTCCAGGTTTGAACTGCAGGAATTTCTGCTCCCACATGTCTTCCAAGTCCTGCACCAGCAATATATTCTTCTCGTCTTCTTCTTCATAAAGGTCACTTTTTTTCTTTTCCAGTTGCTCAGCTTCATCCAAGGCACGAAGTTCATGGTCTGAATACAGGCTTCTCTCTATCTCCATCTGGGAAAATTAAAAGAGCAAAAATCTACCCCAAACTGGGAAAATTAAAAGAAAAGAAAAACAATAAAACACAGTTACAGTGCACTTGACAGATTCAGAAGTTTACCCCCAACATAACCAGACACATGATCAGAACACCACAAAGAAAACAGAGGAAAACTGCCCTGTGGGCTTGAGCTGCATTTCCTGAAATATTAAAATGCGTTCAAACATCAAGACTGCCACAACCAAGAGAGGACTAGGACTGGCAGTGCCTGCCCACTCACCACCCTCCAGTCATGCCAGTCTTTGCCCAGAATCTCACTCTCCATGGACTATCCTGCCTCAGGCATTTTACAGATGCTATTCCTTCTTTCTAAAATGTTTTCCCTCATGCTCTCCTGGGAGATTCCTACTCATCCTTCAGATCTCAATTTAAATATCACTTATTTTAAAAGATATTCCTTAACACCTTCCATTAAAATCAAATTAACATCCCTGTTAAACACTATTACAGTACCCTGTGTTTTCCTTTATTACACTCACCAGAGACTGCAATTCCATAACCATGTGGTTATTTGGTTATTGATTGACAGCCCCCTCCACCAAACTGAATCCCTCTGAGAACCAGGGTTATGTCTGTCTTATTCACCACCACATCCCTACCACCTAGCACAGTGTCTGCACAAAGTTTAAAAGGTGATGTTCAAACGTTTGCAGAGTAAGTTAACAAGCCAAATAAAAGGCACAGAAAGGAAACTTGTATCTCTCAGTAGCTAAGACAAAAACGCCTCAGGTTCTAGGTAGACATAGTATCTTTAATCACTACCTGTGGGGATTTAGGACCTTCGTTGCCAATACACCGTTTTTGTCCATGTTTCTTCACCTGCCCCTCACATAAACAGACTCTATCACAGACATCTTACGGATGTGCCCTTTGCCTTTTCTTTACGCTCATCACATGACAAAGCCATTTTCCTCTCCAAACTGTCAACCACCTATGATGGGGACTGAATCCGTCTACTTCACCATCGCACCCCTATGTGTCGGAAAAAAAGAAGAGCCTCTCCAGAGAGCTGCCGAAGGTAACGACAGAGAAGATCAATGAAAACGACGTGCCTCTTACTGAACGCGTACAACGTACCGCAGGAACCCAGAAGGTACGTACCATTTTGCAGGAAAGCATACCGAAGCTCAGAGAAGTGAAGTGACTTGCCCAAAGTCACACAAGCTAATCAGTGGTGGGGCCAGGATTAAACCCAAGCCAGCGTACCTCTACTGCGTCCCCAAATGCACCTAGAAGCCACAACCCGCACCTCAACCCACCTGCTGTAGCAGGGCTGCCATCTCTTCCTGCATCGGGGTCAACTGCTTCGAGACCAGCGGTGGCCGCTGCAGGCACAGAGCACCCAACAGGTGCCATGGAGATGCGCTATTCGACGGTGCAGCCGCAAGGGTCAAGCTACGAGAACCCAGACTCCAGGGGCTCTCGAACCGCCGCCAGCACCTCGCCAGCCCTAACACAGCGCGCCTTGTGGGCGCCGCCATCTTTCAAACTTCCCACAACGCTCCGCGGTTCCCGGCGCGGTCCTGAGCCAATCCTATGTTCCCACAAGGCAGCGCGGGAGCAGCATGACGGGAAGAGCTAAGTCCCGCGGTCGCCGCGGATGGGAGCTGACTGAGGTCAACTTAAGTCATGCAGGTTTTAAGAAACGCTGGGTCCTGGCTATTGCGGTCATGGGCTTGGCCGCCGACGACCAGGTAAGATGGTTACTCATTCCGAGCGTACAGTCAATGCGCTCCTGCCCGTGTCCCATGAGCCACTTGGACTCCTAGAGTCCAGTTAGGACTCGCTTAGGTCTGGACCTCCCCGAGCTTTCTTTCTCCGCAGGGTCGTGGCCGGAGTGCCGGCCCCCACCATCCACATGAGCGCCCAACAGATGCAAGACGCAGCGGCCAAGGAGGAGGTTGAGAAGGCGGAGACTCCGGCTCCAGCTCCGAGCCGCAGCAGCTTCAGGTAAGGGCCACTTAGGTCCAGCCCTCTGGCGAGTAGCACCACCTTCCAGGGTCAGAACACCAGTGAATTCCCAGCTCTTTGTCACTGTGGAACCTTATGCAGATTAACCTTAGAGCCTCAGCTTTTTCCTCTTAAAGTGGAAAGAATACTGGAAAAGGTTGTAAGGATCAGTGAACTTTTGATGAATGAGTGGATGTCGAAGGTGTATAATAAATATCACCACTTTTGTTTCCCTCATGGGATCAGAGTCTCCGATACAAAATGGGCGGAAGGGGTAGTAAGGTAAAGGTTGTTATGCGTTTTTTAGAGTTGGTCTAAGGTCCAGGGTGGTTTTTGTACTCAGCTTCAGCCAGCAACTGGCATCTTGCTTCCTGCCAGGGACACTGCCTCTGTGTGCTAGTTGTACTTCACATGCATTTAGCAGACATTTACTAAGAACCTGCTTGGTTCTGAGGGTACAAATGCAGACAATCATTCCTTCGCACAAGTAGTTCACAGTCAACCAGGAAAGACAAACATGCACACGTCTTCACCGTTAACTGATCAGTAGTTTACTGGAGGTAAGAGCTGGTTGCTTTGAAGTATGAAAGAATGAGTGTCTAACTTCTGAGGAAATCAGACAAGAGTGCCAGGAAAATAATGTGATGCTAAGAGCTGAATTGAATGGGAGCTCAGCTGGAAAAGATGAAAGGTCATTTTATGCAAAATTAACAGTCTGTGTAAGGCACGTGGTATGAATGTTGTGTAGTCAGGTGTGTGTGTGTGTGTGTGTGTGTGTGTGTGTGTGTGAGATGGTAGATGAGGCCAGCAGGGTGAGAAGGAATCAGAATGCTAAGAGCCTTATCTGTAGATAACAAGCAGTCTAAAACCGTTGGCCTAAACAACTGGAAGGTATTCCCTGGTAGCTCAGATGGTTAAGTGTCTGCCTGCAACGCGGAAGACCCAGGTTCGATCCCTGGGTCAGGAATATCCCCTGGAGAAGGAAATGGCAACCCACTCCAGTGCTCTTGCCTGGAAAATGCTATGGACAGAGGAGCCTGGTAGGCTGCCATCCATGGGGTCACAAAGAGTCGGACACGACTGAGCGACTTCACTTAAACAACTGGAAAGATAGAGTTGTCATTAATCTGTAGGAGCTTGGATTTGTATGTTTAAGTTTGAGATATTTGATTAACATCCAAGTGGAGATACAATATTGGCTATTAGAGATGAAGTTCAAGGGATAGATGTGAGTCAGACATAGACATTTGGAAGACTCATCACACAGATGATGTTTAAAACTACAAGATACAGTGGGGCTTTTATCCACTCCCCACTGTGGGCAGTGGGGAGCTGCCAAAGGAATTGAAGCGAAGATTCTGTTGTGGTCACTCAACAATGTCAGACACTGTTCAGGGTGTTGGGGACACATCAGTGACCAAACACACAAAAATCCCTGCTCTGGTGAAACTTAAATTTGAGGGGATAGGGGACAGTAAATAGAAAATAAGAAAAAGAAGTATGACAGATTATAAGAGTGTGTCTAGTGTCTGAGCAAGTCTCACTCCACTGCAAGAAGGCCACAGTGGAGTGAGAAGTAAAAATGAATGGTGAGAAGAAGAGGGTGAGGGGTGCGTCAGGCATGCAGGGCTACATCCTGTTGTCCCCTGTGGGCCATTGTGAGGAGACAACCTCACCTTATTCTGAGAGAAAAGGGAAGTCACTGGAGAATTCTAAGTGGAGGGTTGACATGCTCATGCTTACATTTTAAAGGATTCTTTTGGCCACTGCGTTGATATTAAACTGTAGGAGAGCGAGGATGGAAGATGGGAGAAGTCTCCTAAGCAATCAGAAGACTAATGAGATAATCTCAGTGAGAAGCGATGCTGGCAGGGACCAGAGTGGCAGCTATAGAGATAGTATAAATGGTCAGACAGATGCACTTAGAAGGTGGAACCAACAGAATTTGTTAATGTAAGGTATGAGCAAAGGAGAGAACTGAAGGGACATTCTAAAATTTTTGGCCTAAACAACTAGAAAGATAGAGTTGTCGTGAAGATGGGGAAGACTGCAGGAGCTTGAATTGTAGATTTGAGATGTTTAATTAACATCCAAGTGGGGATACAATATTAGCAATTAGAAATGGAATTCAGGGCACAGATCTGAGGTAGACATACACATTTGGAAAACAATCCATAGATGATTTCTTTTTCCCTCACACGGCTTTTGAGATTTTAGTTCCCCAATTAGGGATTGAACTCAGGGCCCCTGGCAATGAGAGTACCAAGGAATTCCCTAGATGATGTCTAAAATCATAAGATACAAGATCATCAAGAGAGAAAGGGAAGGTAAAGTGAAGGAGAGGTCTAAGGACTGAACCCTGGAGCCTCTGGCTTTTAGAGATTTGGGGAATCAGCAGAAGAGAAAGAAGGACCCTCCAGAGAGGTACTAAAAAAAACCTGGAGAGACTTTTTTTTTTCCTGTGATTCAAAAGTAGATTAGCTTTATCACATGCTACTAATATGATTGACTAGTCCATAGACTGATAACAGAACTGCTCGTAGGGCTTAATACTGTGAATTTGTGGTGACCTTGACTAGGGCACGTTTGGTGGAGTATGAAGGGCTAAGGTTTGAATGGTGTGGGTTCAGGGAGAATAGAAGACAGGAAGAAGCAGCAGGTATGGTCAGTTCTTTAAGGGGGATAGAGAAACGGGCAGGAGCTCAAGGAGGCTTTGGCATCCAGAGGCTTCTGTTTGGTTTTAGACTGGGGAAATGACTGCATGTTTTGCCGATGGGAATGATGCGGTGGAGAGGGGGAAGAATGCAGATGATGGAGCAGGAACGTTGCCGGAGTGCTGTCCTTGAGGGGCAGACACGCAGGTGGAATGTCATCACGGGAGACAAGGCAGAGACTGGGGGCACAGCTGTTCAGCAGTGGGAGCTGAAGGAAAACCTGATTGCTTCTATTTCTTTGTGAAGGTCATCAGCTGGCAGCAAGGAAGCAGGAAGGAGTTGAAGGTCTGAGGGGACAAAAGAAAGTACAAACTAGCCATCCAGGACAGTGAATGGGCAATTAAGCAGGGGATGCGCTGTGTGATTGCCAGCTGTACTGAGGGCCCACTTGATGCTGGAAGTCATTAAAGTAAACCAGCAGTTCCCAGCCTGGGGCCACTGTGTCTCCAAGGAGACTTCTAGCAACGTCTGAAGACATTTTTGATTGTCACAGCTTAAGGGTCAGTACCTAGTTAGGTAGAGGCCAGGCTGCTGTTAAGCACCCACAGTGCTCAGGACAGCCCCCCTGCCAAAGAATCCCCCTGCCCAAAATGTCAGTGGCACCGAGGTCAAGAAACCATGACATGGAGAGAGGACGGTAGGCACTCCGTGTATTTTCCTCTGGCCACCTGTGCCTCCTGTTTTCAGTCCTCGTCAGCCGTTTGAAAGACACGCTGTGTGTGCAGACATGCTTTGAGGATGGGTGTGAAGAGCCAGCAGAGCAGCACCAGAAAGCTTTGTCTTTCCCTTTCCTGGGCTGCCTTGGGGTGAACCAGTTGTTCACTGGACGTGGGAAGCTTAAAAGCTTGATCTTGTCTGCACCCTCAGTTAAATGATTCAAGCTCCGGATCCTTTCTAGTTGGAAAATCTTGCCCTATTAAAGGCACAATGCTGGCATGTTCAGACTTCAGAAGGCTTAAGTGTTTGACCTGCAAGTCCATAGAAGAAATTATTAATGGGGAACTTATAAGGTTTTAAACATTAATGTCATCTCAGAGCCTTATACTCTGTCCAAGGAAATCTCAAGGACAGAGGAGCCTGGCAGGCTATAGTCCGTGGGGTCGCAAAGAGTCCGACACGACTGAGCGACTGACTAAATAACAACAGAGCCTCCTTCACAGTCAGTCTCAGCGTGTAGCCGATAAGCTGGCAACCTGCCGAGATGCTAAATCATCTCTAAGATCAGGCAGAGCAGGAAGGAATACACTTGTAATTCCTGAATACCCAACAGTGTTACAGTTTTGTTTTGTTAAATATCTCCAGGAAAGCCAGTAGACAGGATGGTGCTCAGATAATAGTATTCTCTGGATCAGAGCCCACCGTAGTTCAGGTGGCTGAGCAGGTACAAACACGGATCTGATCTGTGCACGCGGGCAGGGTGCAGCAGCAGGTTTGCTTGAGTCTGGAATTTAAAAACACAGGTGGTGAGCAAAACTCTGAACCAAGGTAAAGCCCCTTAGCCCAAGGCCTGGCTTCCCTGTTCCCCTATCAGTACTGTTTCTCGACCTGAAAATGAAGAGTCCTGAGCAAGAGATAGCCAGAGGACAGAGCAGACTGGCGGGTGGCGGGCAGGGGGGTCTTCAACTCAGCAGTGTCTGGACCAGTGTGGTGAACCCCTGAGTTCACATCTGACTTACCTGGGCTACTTCAGAAATGGATTCTTAGGTCCCATCCAGAAATCTAGGGCAGAGTGGAAGCATCAGAGTCACATGGTCCTGCCATTCAGCCAGCCTGATATCCACTGGTCTTGGTAGGGGCTGGCAAGTTGGCCCCTACCCACCCACCTGTGGCCAGTTGAGTGATTTTTATAAATAGAACTTTATTGGAACATAGTCACACCTATTAACTCACTGTTGTCTGGGCTGTTTCTGCACCTCAGTGGCAAAGTTGTGTAGTTGCAACAGAAGCATCATGGCCAGCAAAGCCTAAAATATTTACTCTCTGGCCCTTTACAGAAAAAATGTGCAGGCCTCCACTCTAGGGGATACTGGATTTTTTTTTTTTTTAAACAACAATGATCTTAATAAGTATTACTGTAAGTTTATTTTGTCTTTGTTTTTAACAAAGATGGTCGAGGTATCTGTGGTTGATACAGCAAGAAATAGAGGTTTGACTTAATTTTTTAAATAATTTTATTTATTTATTTTATTACTTATTTTTGACTATACTGGGTCTTTGTTGCTACATGGGCTTTTCTCTCGTTGCAGCCAGTGGGAGCTACTCTCTAGGTGTCGTGTGTAGGCTGCTTGTTGCAGTGGTTTCTCTTGTTGCAGAGCATGGGCCCTAGGGCGCAGGCTCGGTAGTTGTGGCGCATGGGTTTAGTTGCCCCGAGACATGTGGGATCCTCCCAGATCAGAGATCAAACCTGTGTCTCCTGCATTGGCAGGCAGATTCTTCACCACTGAGTTACAGGGAAGCCCGTGTTTTATTTAATTGCAGAAAGAATAGTATATATAGAGGGCAGAAAAGAGTGATCTGATTATACTAGAAGAGATAAGGGAGGATGGGGGTTATGGATTAAGTTCTCTTTCCAGCAGAAAGTCATTAGCTGTGTCCAGAGTCAGCAACTCGGGGAAACAGCCACTGGAGGACCGTGTTCACATATACCGTGTTCTGGCAGCACCAGAAGTGTTGGGGGCAGCAACCTCAGCAGCAGGTCGGGGCAGAGGGCTGCTGTCTTTTGTTACCGGTTTGTTTATGCTGTTGGCTTTTTTTCAACTACGTGGTTGTTTTTTGGGGTTTTTTTGTTTTTTTTTAATTGAAAAACAAATATCAGAACAACTTTACCTAAAATTTTTCTTCTAATTGCAGCATTTACCCTCCAATTCCAGGACAGGAAAGCTCTCTGAGGTGGGCAGGAAAGAAATTCGAGGAGATCCCAATCGCACATATTAAAGCATCCTACAACAAGTAAGTGGGGAAGGGACTCCTGGGCAGGGCTCGGGGGGAGGCTTCTTTCCCCTGCAGGGGGGCGAGCAAGTCACATGGGCCCCGGTGCACAGCACCCCACCAAGTATTCCTTCTTGTTTGGGGAAATCTCCTCTCTTTTTATAAAGTTGATTCAGAATAAATGGAACTGTGAACTGGGTGCCCATATCATATTGTTAAAGATTCCTTTGCTATCCTTGGGAATTGTATTTTCTGGTTCTGCTCCAGAGCTAGAGTATATTTTAGGGCCAGAAGGTCTTCCTGTGAAAGTGTAGTTGTTAAGTGTTGGTACTGGGGATGGATGATTAATAAATGAGGGAGATTATTTCAGAATATAGGGTTTACTAACAAACTAAGCAAAGGGAAACCTCCAAATAAGGGTCGACTTAAAGTACTTGCCCTTGGTCCACTGTGGACCAGGTCTCTGCCTTTGTGGGGCTGAGCGAGGTTGGAGGATTCGCATTCTGTGTGGCTTTCAGATGGTGCCGGGGAAGTTCCCAACTGTGTGTTGGCAGCGGAAAGCTTGCTGACATCAGTGACATCCTCACAGACCAGCCCGCACTTAGAGATGGGGTTGGTATTTGGTCAGCAGTGGCCTGCAAAGCAACTTAGAGGACAGTACAAAAGACGGTGGATGGTCAGGGCTAGAGGTGAGGCGCCAGGCGAGGTGCCGTAGGACGCATTTCAGCTGTCATCTTACAAGCCCAGAGTCAGAGCCCCTGGGTGTCCCTCTCTTCTCAGGCTGATAATGGTATAGGCTAGCTCTCTTTGTGTCTTTGCTTTTTTAAAGAGGCCTACTCTGTAGAACTCTGTTGAGGTTGTCTCGGGGACAAGCAATTCTCTTGTGCTTCTGTTTGGTGTAGAAGACCCAAGAAGCCGTGGGAGGGAAATGGCAGCCGTAGCCAGGCCCGCAGCAGCTGGCCCCAGCCCGGGGCTGGTTCCAACAGGTCACCTTATAACCACCCTCCACTTCCCCTGCTTGTGAGTTCTCGAGGGCTTTTCAGCCCATGAGACCGGGTGGTGATTAAGGGGGGAGTGGAAAGCAAATCTAGGGATTTATGGAAGTTATTCTTAGTTTTAATTTAACTTGTTGAAGACTACTTATGTTTTAGAGATATATACTGAAATACAGATGAAATGATGGGTCTAAGATTTGCTTCAGAATAATCCCTTAGTAGAGAGTAGAGGAGAGTAGAAGAAACAAAGTTTATAGATGAAACCAGATTGGATATTAGTTACTAATTGTTGAAGCTGAATGGTGAGCCCAGGGGAATTCAGACTTTATTGTATCCGCTTTTGAGTATATTTGAAACTTTAACAATGAAAAGTCATTAAAAATTACGCGATGTGAAAATTCAATTTATTGGGGAGGTGGGGGGCTGGAGAATGCCAAAAAAGATTTTGAATCTACTTTAAACATTGTCTGCAGGGAAGATGTGAGGGGGAAAATACGCCACCCCTCCTGTGGATGACACTCAGCGCCCTCAGATCATGGCCTTGGTGTAGCAGCTCAGGCTGCTACAACAAAGTACCAGACTGGGCGGCTGAAACAGCAGACGTTTATTTCCACAGTCTGGAGGCCGCAGGTCAGAGACCAGCATGACAGCAGGGTCAGGTTCTAGCAAGAGCTCTCCCATGCTGCAGGTGGCTAGCTTCTCCTCATGTCCTCACATGGTGGAAGAGACTGCTGAGGCCTCTGGGGTCCCTCTGACAGGCCGTTGATACTCGCAAGGGCTCCACCCTTATGACCTCATCGCCTCCCAAAGGCCCCACCTCCCAGAGCCATCACATTAGGGGTTCGAATTTCAGCATGAATCTAGGTGGGGGGACACAGACTTTCCATGTATAATAGCTTCTTGTAGAGTTTGCGACTTGTCAGTTTTCAGAGGTTTAGGGGTTGATTCTGACCTTTTCTGACGCCTCCTACCAGAGTTCAAAATCTGATAACCTCAGGGTGGAAGCAGCTAAATGGTGTTTTCCTTGCCTCACTGGGGCTTGTCTGGGCATAGGTTGGTGCTCTCTCACTCCCCTGAACAGACATCATATTCTGTACACCTCCCCTCCGTCCCCAGCACACAGATCCACGTGGTCTCGGCCGCTCACCAGCCCCTTGCCCGCGCCTCCTGTGGCACAGAGGGGTTTCGGAATGCCAAGAAGGGCACGGGCATCGCAGCACAGACAGCAGGCATAGCTGCCGCGGCGGTAGGTGTCTGTGTGTGTGTGTGTGTGTGTGTGCGCGCGCGTGCGTGCGTGTGTGTTCTTTCTGGCTCCCTCTGTGCTGGGCTCCGCTTTCTGCACGGCTGATCACCGGGAGGAGGATTGTCCTTGCACTAGCCCTTCAGAAGCACGAGTTTGCCAACTCGTGTCGGGTCCCCTAACGTGAGGGTCGCTAGAAGGAGCAGGGGCCAGGTGCTGAAGTCTCACAAGGCCTCCTGGATTTAAAGACCAGAGGGCTGGGTGGGGTGGGGTTGTGGTGAGAGTCCACCTGGAGAAAGTATGGTGTGGTGAGGACACTTCTGCAATACTAGACTGAGCATGAACTGCTGCAGATCTTTCTAGAAGCAAATTGGCAGTGTGCTGCTGTTAGTTTGTATTTATGGAGTATCTACTATGCAAGCTTCCCTTATGGCTCAGCAGTAAAAAATCCACCTGCAAATGCAGGAGACTCAGGAGATATGAGTTCAGTCCCTCGGTGGGGAAGATCCCCTGGAGAAGGGCATGGCTACCCACTCCAGTATTCTTGCCTGGGAAATCCCATGGACAGAGGAGCCTGGCGGGCTACAGTCCGTGCGGTAGCACAGAGTCGGACACAACTGAGCAGGGCAGAGCATATCTACTACACACCAGATACTTTATGTTCATTATCTTGAATCCTCGAAGACCCTCAGTATTACCCACGTTTTTAAAAGTCAGTTGGGATTCAGAGTGTGTCGCTTGCTCAGAGCCATGCAGCCGGTCAGGTTCCCTGAACTAACCGCCCAGGTCTGGGCCCAGAGTCTGTACACTGGCTGCTGCGACACAGGCTCCACAAAGGTTCACACTGCCAAACCCAGCATGTCCCCTGAAGGAGACCCTGACCCTCGAATGAAGCTCCATGCCCCGAAATACTGACAGCATTGTATTAGTGACCGTCAAAATGCCACCAACGGCCACTAAATGGACACGTTATATACACTTAGAAAATAATGTCAGTGTTAACTAACGGTGGCTTCCGCATGGTGGGTTGAGTGACTTCTGTGAGTTTTCCAGACTTTCTGTAATAAACCGCCTTTATAATCAAGAAAGAAAGCTTTCAACTGTAATGAAAGATTTAAAATGATCAAAAAATACGCTC
>NW_011484958.1:243725-244682 GCF_000754665.1 Bison bison bison | reverse complement strand
AAAAATACGCTCTAAGAGGGTACTGAGGCTCAGCCAGGAGTCCAGGGATTGTTATGGTCTGAAATTCTGCATTTATCCAGAGAACAATCTGAGCAATATTTTGAAGTATCCACTAGGTGGCAGTGCCGTCCCGGGCGGAAAGGGCCCCCAGCTGACTGCACTAGTCTGTCCTGCACCGTAGCCGTCAGCTCTCTGCTTCCTTCCCTGTCCTCTCCTGTTTGCCTGTGTGGGTGCCTGTCCCCTGGAGCTCATAACCCTGTCACTCCAGTGGGTGGTAGCAAGGGCCGGGGTTGTTGCAGTTCTTTCCCAGGAGCACTAACCACTTGCTGCTCCTCTCCAGAAAGCTACAGGGAAAGGCGTGACCCACATCCGAGTTGTGGTCAAAGGCCTGGGGCCCGGGCGCTTGGTAAGTGACCTCGCTTCTTCACAGTCCAGCCTGTGCGCTTCGTCCTTCAGTTAGTGAGAGAAGTAGGGGTAGGGGCAGAGGAGGGACTGGACTTCCCTGATGGCTTGAAGTTTGTCTCCGTTGCTTCTGATCCACTGAACCTCTCCAGGCCAGCCCTGATCACGTAGTTTCAGTTTCCCAGACGCTTACTGAGTGCCTGCTGGGGACGGGAAGGGGTTCCCTGGGGCCTGTCACAAATGAGTCCCTCGGGACAGACTCGTGGGTGCAGCGGGGAAGCTTGTACCCCGGGTGCTGGGAGCCCCTTGGGTGTGATCACCAAAGTGTCCCCATAGAGGTGACATTTCTACTGATTTCTCAAGAATGACGAGGGACTAGCCAGGTGTGTTTATGAGTTTGGGGGTGAGGGACTCATTCCAGGCAGAGGGAACTACAAAAGCAATGCTTAAGACGTGTTGAGGTTTACAGTAGTCTTTGTCTTTAAGTTGTAAAGGGCAGGGTGGGGCGTGGCAGGTGGGACCCGACGTGGGCAGCGCTGAGGGCCTGGGGGAGGG
>NW_011484958.1:240836-243625 GCF_000754665.1 Bison bison bison | reverse complement strand
GGAGGGGTTGGGAGGAGGGGATTGGATTGCGGGCGCAACCCCTCATCCCTGTCCGAGCCCTGTCTGGACACCGAGGCATCGTCTCTGGTCCGTGCCATCAGCCTGTTCCTCCTGCCCCTTCCAGTCTGCCATCAAGGGCCTGACCATGGGGGGCCTGGAAGTGATCTCAATCACAGACAACACCCCCATCCCACACAACGGCTGCCGCCCCAGGAAGGCGCGAAGGCTGTGAGGGCCAGGAAGCCTACACCTGACACCATCTGCCTCCAGCTGGGCCTCGTGGAAAATGCACTGTCCAGCCTCTCCAGGCAGGGCTCATTGAGACCCTGAGACAGTAAGGGAGAGCTTCACCTCCTGACTCGGTGGCCTTTGCTTGTTCCTCTGACTGGAGAGCGGCGTGGCAAGAAGTGAGGCCATGCCTCTCTTGGACACAAGGGGAGTTAAAGGGCAGCTTGACCCAGACTCCCGGCAGTAAATGCTGTTTCTCTTCTGAAAAAATAAAATTATTTCCACCATCTGTAGTAATTTGTGAGTTTTTGGTTAATTTTTTTGCTTCCAGCATTGCAGACCTAAATCTCCCTGCAGTTCCTGAAAACAAGACTGTGAATTGAGGTGAGACCCTCAGTGGAAGGAGTCAGATGTAAATATGGGCAACTGAGCACCAGACACCGTCCCCCTTGGCTTCAAGTATTTCCTCTTTAGCCCCTAAACCAAGGTTTCAGAGCTCTTTAGCAACTTTGCTTATTAACTTGTAATTTGACCCCAAATTGAGAGGTTTTTGCCCCCTACCTCTGGAGTATTCTGATAGTAGGTTTCACTGTTAATGGAAACATCTAAAGTTAGCCCTAACAATACAAGAGAATTGCCCTGGGATCGGGTTTTAAGCGTGAACCATCACCTCTGCTAAATGGTCTATGGTTACCTAAATGGGAAGGAGATCCAATAAAAGAGGGAATATATATAGGCAATTCACTTTTCTGAACAGCAGAAACCAACACAGTATTATAAAGCAACTATACCCCAATACAAATTTTAAAAATAAAGATGTCAACCCTTACGTGTAAAAAAAAAAACCAGCGTGAACCATCAGAGATTCCCCACAGTCAAGGCATCTTTCCGCATTCCGTGGGCGTCAGCAGTCCGAACACCCAAGATTGTGTGGCCCTGAAGGAGGGAAGGGAGAATGGTATAAAACAGGAATTAGTGTGGATGGTGGGATGGGCAAGCACAGAGCCCAGACAGAAGTGCAGGAAAGGGAGTCCCCACCCAGGTGAGCTCAGCCGGCCCCACCAAGTAGCACTGCCTGCTCAGCCTGGGCTCTGGGGTCACTGGATGCTACACAGAAGCCACAGATGGGGGCTCCAGGGGCCCAGCCGGAGAGACCTCTCCTTCCTCAGACAGAGGACCAAGGATGAAAGCATCACAGGAGATGAAAAGGTGCACGACCCTCAGAGGTGAGTCTACAGGAAGGGCCTGCTGACCTCTGACAGGTTTCACGTGGGCCCAGCCAGCCAAGTGCTGCGATTTGCCTGAGCTCCGTGTAGTAAGTCCACAAACGCCCTCTCAAATAGGAAAGCTGCTGTGCTGTACAGGCTAGAGAAGGGAGAAAGACCATGATCTAGATGTGAATTTAGAAGGAAAGTGTCTCCCTGCTGCCTTCTCCATCCTGAGAAGGACCTATGAAGGATAACTTGTGACCAATGACTAAGGAACCCAACTGAAGGTTTCTGGTGTTAAAGCCACTGCCGTAGGGAGTTAACACTTTTCACCATAAAACTGCATGTAAACATGATGCTTAAAAAACACAGGGCTCATGAGGGCCTGGAGCAGTTAATCAGAGCAAGAGGCAGATGGTTCAAAAGAGGGGCTTACTGGTGGCTCAGATGGACCTGGGTTCAACTCCTGGGTCAGGAAGATATCCTGGAGAAGAAAAGGACAATCCACTGCAGTATTCTTGCCTGGAGAATTCCATGAACAGAGGAGCTGGTGGGCTGCAGTCTACGGGTTCGCGAAGAGTCAGGCACAACTGAGCAACTAACAATTTCACTTTACAGAAGTGCCAACAGGGTCAGGATAAGCACGTTGGAGCCCTTGAGGACCAGCAGGGGCAGGAGAAGGACCCGTCCCCCGAGCCTGGCCAAAGCTCCAGTCACAGGAACGCAGCCTCTGCCAAAACTTCGGCCCCTCAGAGGCAGAGTGAAGAAACACCCTGACTGCTCCAGCCTCTGACCACCCAACATCCCCAAGGGCTGAATCCAACAAGAACCAGAACACACGGGAGTTTCTGGTCCATCCTTGGAGGGCATGCCTCCGAGGGAGCAGGTGTGGAACCGCTCGGGAGGGGCATGTGGAGAAGAGGAAGCACAGGTGGTCTCCATCATTCCAGAAGTGAAATCCTCCTTAACGCTGTAGTTTTAGGAAGTGTTATTCCCAAGAGGGCTTTGAAAAGGACAATACTAAGAGTGCCTACAAGTAGCACGCTGGGGACCTTAAAGGATCACTGGTCTTAGACCAGAAACAGCGGAGGCCTAGGAGCCAGCTGGGGTGGCGCTGCTGTCAGGGTGCCCTGGAAGATGACAGCTTTACTGCTGGGAGCCCCAGGGCCCTGCTGGGTCCAGGCTCTAAGAAGCCAGTGAATGTGTGCTTTCTTAGACTATGCATCAGAGAAGGCAATGGCACCCCACTCCAGTACTCTTGCCTGGAAAATCCCACGGATGGAGGAGCCTGGTAGGCTGCAGTCCATGGGGTCGCTAAGAGTTGTACACGACTGAGCGACTTCACTTTCACTT
>NW_011484958.1:237825-240736 GCF_000754665.1 Bison bison bison | reverse complement strand
GAAGGCAATGGCACCCCACTCCAGTACTCTTGCCTGGAAAATCCCACGGATGGAGGAGCCTGGTAGGCTGCAGTCCATGGGGTCGCTAAGAGTTGTACACGACTGAGCGACTTCACTTTCACTTTTTCATTTTCATGCATTGGAGAAGGAAATGGCAACCCACTCCAGTGTTCTTGCCTGGAGAATCCCAGGGACGGGAGAGCCTGGTGGGCTGACGTCTGTGGGGTCGCACAGAGTCGGACACGACTGAAGTGACTTAGCAGCAGCAGGAGACTATGCATGAGTTCATTCATGTCCCATTCTGTGCGACCCCGTAGACTGTAGCCCGCCAGGCTCCTCTGTCCATGGGGATTCTCCAGGCAAGAATAGTGGAGTGGGTTCCCATGCCCTCTTCCAGGGGATCTTCCCGACCCAGGGGTCAAACCCACATCTCTTACGTCTCCTACATTGGTAAGTGGGTTCTTTACCACTAGCATCACCTGGGAAGCCCCTCTTAGACTATCACCTCTTAATCATGGGGTCTTGGCCTCAGAGAGTGGCTCCTCAGGGGGCACTAAGGCATCTTCACTGACCACTTAAGGCTTTATTGTTCACCCAAAATGCCAGGCTGCCTTGTCCCCACTGGCACAAGCCCTTCTCTGAAGCCAGCCTGCCAGGCCTGAGACACAGGTGGCCATGTGCTTGCACTTCCCCTGGGCAAAGAAGACAGAGCCCGGCCCTGGGTCCTGAGTGTTTGCACAAGCAGAGTGTTGGCATCAGTACGTGTGACACACTTCCTTGTTTCCTGGCAGCAGGGCCTCCGGTTATTGCTATGAATTTATCTGCAGCTCAAAGCTGGTGGCCTGGGACTAGCTACATGAAGAAAGCCTCTCCTCCCCTCTCCCCTCACTTCTCCTCTCCTCTGCAGGCGAAAAGGCAAATGTAGTTTCTTTCAGCATAGATGCAGTGTTTTCCCTCCTTTCAGTCAAGGTCAGTCACTGACACTGAGCTGTACCGTCACCATCAAAATAAGCCTGTTTAACACTCAAGTGATCAAACCAGTCAATCCTAAAGGAAATCAGTCCTGAATATTCACTGGAAGGACTGATGCTGCTGAAGCTGAAGCTCCAATACTTTGGCCACCTGATGGGAAGAGCCAACTCATTGGAAAAGACCCTGATGCTGGGATAGATTGAGGGCAGGAGGAGAAGGGAGCAACAGAGGATGAAATGGCTGGATGGACATGAGTTTGAGCAATTCCAGGAAATGATGAAGGTCAGGGAAGTCTGGCATGCTGCAGTCCATGGGGTCGCAGAGAGTCAGACACGACTGAGTGACTGAATAACAACAAAACTCAGGTACCTGGATGCTCGCAGAATATAACCAGGCACTTTAGGAGAAACCACTTTCCAATCACCTCTGCCTGCAGCCTGACTCTGATGTGTCCATTTGTAAAAAATGCGTGTACGCCTTCCCCCGGCTTCCTTTGTTCTTTCCTTTTCCTACTCTGGATAGACCCATTGCTTTTCTGGTTTTGGTATTTTAATATAATTGCTTTACAATGTTGTGTTCATTTCTGCTGTACAACATCATGAATCAGCCCCATGTGTACATATATCCCCTCCTTCTCGAGCCCCACCTCCATCCTGCCCTTCCAGGTCATCACAGAGCATGGAGCTTAGCCCGCTGTGTTCCACAGCAGCTTCCCACGAGCTATGTTTTACACGTGGTAGTGTACATATGTCAGTGCTCCTCTGTGCCTGGAATTCACAGTTCCACTGAGGTATTTCCCTCAGTGGAGCAGTATAGTCCCGGCTCATGGACGTGCCCTGGGACCACAGGGCCAGCACAGCACCACCAGCACCTCCAGGACACGCCGTCACTTTCAGTGTGGCCAGCATGACCATGTGTGAGGAGCTGAGAGTTCAGTTTTATTCCATTCAAATTAATTGGAATGTATTGGGTTGGCCAAAAAGTTCGTTTGGGGTTTTTCCCGTGACGTGCCATAGAAAGAGCAGAACACACTTTTTGGCCAACCCAATAAATACTTGAGGCCGTTGGCTACCGTAGTGGACGGTGCGGCTGAGACGGGCTTCCATGTGGGTGCGTGTAGGCAGAGACGCATGGTCACTGACGCACTGAGTAATGGAAGGAGACTGGAACCTAAATGCCCATCAACAGAGGCTAAAGAAATTACAGTCCATCCGTGTAACAGCATGTTAGCCCTGAAACAAGCCAAGATGTATCTGCTAAGTGAAAAAGCAGAGGTTGTGGGTGGGACGGGCAGGAGAGTATGTGGAGGACAGTCATGCATTGTTGTAGAAAAGCGCAGGATTTGTATACATAAATGCATATGCATTGAGTTATCTGGAAAGACATACTCCAAATGGTAACATTCTCTCCAGGGAGAGAAATGATGTGACTGGGAAACAGGAAGACTTTTTACCTTTTCCACCTTCAGAAGAAGGTGCCATGTACAGCTGACCTTGAACACCAGGCCTAGGGGCACCCACCTTCCACGCACTTGCAGATCCACACAAAACATCACAATGACCCTCTGGATCCACTGTTCCATATCCACGGATTCAACCTTGGACATCGTAGTACTGAAAGGATTTAGTGGAAAAACAAAAACTCCACGTATAAGTGAACCCTCAAAGATCAAACCTGTGTTCTTCAAGGGTCAGCCGTCCATGTTGTTGCTTATTCAGATTAAATAATGAACTGACTAAAATAAAATAGAAATAGCTGATTTATAAGAAACATGTAGAAATTGCAGAGTCAGGCGCTATGTCAATTACCTGAAGTGTGCAGATCACATTTTTTAATAGACGTTTTGACACACTCAGACCTGGAACACCCCCCACCCTGCAGCTGGCCCAGTATTTGGGGCAGGTCTTCCGACCTGGCTCTGCAGTTTGTTCTGGTAATC
>NW_011484958.1:235870-237725 GCF_000754665.1 Bison bison bison | reverse complement strand
CCCTCTGCCTGCCCAAGTTCAAATTAAATTGTGCACATGCCCTGCAATTCAGCCTAACAAGTCTGGCCAGAAAAGTCAGAACAGCAGTGTCATTACTGCTTGGCTGGAAGGTGGGGGCAGACAGAGCTCAGCACCCCGTTTCCATAGCACCCTGAGGCAGCTTAACCACCTCGGATTTGTGTAATCCCCTTGGACCCAAAGCAAATGTCAACTGAGGGGCAGTGTGGTGTCACGGGGGGCCCTGGCTGGCAGGACACTTGTCTCAACCCAGCTGGAATACTGACTCTGCAGGCTGTCAGCCACATCCCCTCCCCAAGATGGACCTCAGTTTCCCTCTGAGGACCAAGAGGCAGTTGATGGATGGGACATGGCACCTGGGAGCCACGGCTCCTCCATGGCGGGGAGGACAGCCTCGGATCAGATGTACTAGCCCACACTGGGTAGAGGGAAGCCGCAGGGCTGCGACACAGACCTACTGGCTGCCCCGGAAACGCCCTTGGCTCTTCTGGCCTTGCATTTCCCCCCAGGGCTCCCAGCCGCCCGGTCCTGCCAGCCTGCTTGCAGTGGAGAGGGCTGGGGCTTTGGAGACAGCCAGCCCTGGCTGGAACCCTGGCTCAGCATCAGTCTGACCCTCAGTTATTCCACCTGCATGGGGCAGTTAGGTGCATCCGCCCAGACAGCTGTGTACACGCTTGGCCCTTGAGCTCTTTCCACACTGCTCCCTCGGGCCCCAGTCTATGGGGTCCTGGCAGAGAACAGTGGCGGATGCAGATGCAAGCCCATCTCGCTGCCAGGATTATCATTACTATTCCCAAAGCTCTCTTCCCTGTGATTTTAATCAGAAAATGTTCTGTAGGAGCCAACCACTCAACCTCCTCCTCCCTTAAATCCACTCAAATGTAGATTAAGCCAGATTGTTACAAATGTGCAGCCAAAAATTAAATTTAAAAGCCAAATGATTCTGAAGTCTATTTTCCAGGAGTCTTTCTTCATCCCTCCTTCCTTGAAAATGTTTCCATGCTCAGATAAAATAAGTCTAGAGCCTAGTGGCCGCCCCTCAACAGCTTTGAGGCTAGCAGGAGAGAGAAATTCAGAAAAAGTCCATTGTAATCTCCCTGGTCCTACCACAGACAGGGGAGTGTGTGTGTGTGTGTGTGTGTGTGTGTGTGTGTGTGTGTGTGTGTGATGGTAGTGGTGATGAGAAGAGATGTCACAGACACTTCCTACAGGAGGTGAACCTGAGCTCAAAACAAGAGTAAGCATTAGGGAACTTCCTTGGTGGTCCTGTGGCTAGGACTCCAAGCTCCCAGTGCAGGGGGCCCAGGTCTGACCTCTGGTCGGGGAACTAGATCCCACATGCTGCAACTGAAGATCTCGCCTGCTGTAACTAAGACCCAGTACAGCCAAATAAATAAGAGAGTGACCATCAGGAGACAAGTTCGGGGAATTAGGGGCGACGGGTGACCTTTTCTGCAGAGAGGGTGCACGCATGGACAAACGGTAGAGGGCAGAAATGACAGTCTGTGCAGTAAACTGCCAACAGGTCACAGCATAATGTGAGGGGAGTTGCGGGGAGGGGGGCTGCAACAGGTTGAATAACGGCCCCCAGAGACAGCAGATCCTAACCCTGGAATCTGAACGTGTCATCTTATTCGAAAACCAGGTCTTTGCAGATGTGATTAAGTTAAAGGATCTTTAAAAAAAATAAAAAATGGGGATATTATCCTGGATGATCAGGGTGGACCCTGTGGGATCACATGAACCCTTAAGAAACAGAGGCCACGGGAGACAGGACTACACAGGAGGACGAGGTCATGTGACCATACGACCGAGACTGGAGCCAGACAGCCGTCAG
>NW_011484958.1:210489-235770 GCF_000754665.1 Bison bison bison | reverse complement strand
CAGCCAAGGCCTGCCTGCAGCCAGCAGAAGCTGGTAGAAGCCAGAAACAGGTTCCCCCCTGGAGATGAGACTGAAAATGAGAGTAGGACTGAGAGCAGAGAGGCAGGACTGCAGGGCAGGACGCGTTCAAGAGTGGTTTACGAGGCAAACTTGCTCTCTGGGTTGAAGTGGGCTGAGAAGCACCAGAGCTGCCATAGTAAGTGAGTGTCTAACAGGAGGGTCAGGCAGGCATGCGGACAGATGCCCTGAGCCGGTGGGCCCTGCCTCTGCGATACTGACGGGGCTGCCTCCCCAGGCCAGGCAGCTGGGCCTCTGAAGGGAAGAAGAGCCTCAGCCGTCGCAAGTTGTTGCTGTTCAGTTGCTCAACTGTGTCCGACTTTTTGTGACCCCGTGGACTGCAGCATGCCAGCTCCTCTGTCCTTCACCATCTCCCAGAGCTTCTTCAAATTCATGTCCATCGAGTCAGTGATGCCATCCAACCATCTCATCCTCTGTCATCCCCTTCTCCTCCTGCCGTCAACCCTTCCCAGCATCAGGGTATTTTCCAGTGATTTGGCTCTTCACATCAAGTGGCCAAAGTATTGGAGCTTCAGCTTCAGCATCAGTTCCTCCAATGAATATTCAGGACTGATTTCCTTTAGGATTTACTAGTTTGACCTCCTTGCTGTCCAAGGGACTCTCAAGAGTCTTCTCCAGCACCACAGTTGAAAAGCATCAATTCTTCAGCACTCAGCCTTCTTTATGGTCCAACTCTTACATCCGTACATGGCTACTGGAAAAAACCATAGCTTTGACTATACAGGACTTTGTCAGAAAGTGATATGCTGTCTAGTTTTGTCATAGTTGTCCTTCCAAGAAGCAAGTGTCCTTTAATTTTGTGGCTGCAGTCACTGTCCACAGTGATTTTGGAGCCCGAGAAAATAAAATCTGTGCTTCCAAGGATCCTCTCCAGCCCTCAGCCTTGAGAGCAGAGCACACACAGCCTCTGGGAGAAAAACATGGGGACCGTGAGATACGTCCCTGGGAGCAGGCAAAGCACAAGTTTTTGTCCTATTGAGACTGGGATAATTGGAGCATTCTTGGAAATGCATTTCTCACCTATTTTCTGTCTGATTGAAAAGTTCTTCACAGTCATTTAGGACCTTCACACCCCTATAATCAGAGCGCGTGTTGCTTAGTCGAGGCAGAAAACTGGGTCACCACAAGGGCTCCAGAGCCTCTTGGATGCGAGAAGCAAAGAGTGCAGGCCCACTCCCCTGCCGTGCTCCACCAAGGACACCGCCAGCTCTGTGCAGCCCCTCAGCCAGGGCCAATTCAGGAAACAGGCTGAACTTGGACTCTCAGGATACAACTTTATTTTTCTCCCATCACTGCCTCGCCTTACCTATGTCGGATCTTCTTTTCCATACAGACCTAAACCCTCATCTCAGGAAAATTCCATGCCCTTCTTTTAATTGTAAGAATAAATCCCACTTGGGGACATCCTTGATGGTCCAGTAGTTAGGAATCCGCCTACCAATTCAGGGGACACAGGTTTGACCCCTGGTCCAGGAAGATCCCACGTGCTGAGGAGCAATTAAGCCCATGCTCCACAACTACTGAAGCCCCTGCACCTGGAGTCTGTGCTCTGAAACAAGAGAAGCCACCGCAGTGAGAAGCCTGCACATGGAAATTCATGAGTAGCCCTCTCTCAACACAATTAGAGAAAACCCACGAGCAGCGATGAAGACCCAGCGCAGCCAAAAAAATTTTAAAAAAGAAGAGGTCCCATTTTGACTTATCCTGGTCTTCCAGGGATCTAAAAGTCCAGTCAAATCTCTTAGAAAACTCTGATCTCCGGGCCTTTCAAAGCTTCTCCCCTCGCCCCTCTGTAGAGTCTGTCTTCACTTCTCCAGGGTCAGGATAAGGGAGGATGGAACGAGGCGGAAGTGCAAAGCTCCTTCTGCCTCCATGGGGCTCTCTTGGCCGACACTGGCCATCACTGCACCTCCGTCATGACAGGCTGGCTCTCGCCTGGGCCCGTGGTGGCTTCTCTGGGGCCAGTCCCCACCCCCGCCTCATGCAGAGTGCTCTACCCTGGGCCTTTCTGTGGTGGACATGGAGATGCTGCTCAGACACCCCACAAAGGAAGGGTCTGTTGCCTAGCTGCTGTCAGCCCCAGAGATAGCCACAGAGAGCAGTCACCCTTCCAGTGGCACATCCATCCAGTGGCTGGTAGAGGCCCAGGCATTAGGGCCTGGCCAGCTCTGATGGGCCCCTGGGGTTCGGTTTAGGCTGCAGCATAGCCAGCTTTCTCTCTGCCCACCATGCCCCCTTCCCTCCCTTCCCTTGGGTCACTCCTGGACCACTCCCTAATAAATATCCCCCACCCAGGAGTGTCTCCGGGTCTGCTCTCTGGAGAATCCAAACACGACCGCTTTAGTGAGAAGCACATGCTCTCTGGCTGACCCCTCCCCACCCGTCTCAGCTCCTGACCCTGTGGCCCATCCCACCCAGGGTGCTCCTACAGGGACCTGTGAACCCCATTAGGTGAGTGGGGTACCAGCAATGCTGACTCAAGCCCAGCTCCCTCCACAGTCCCCACTGAGCCACAGGGATCCTAGGGACACCTCACTTATCCTCAACCCACCAAAGGCCAGCAGTGTGGCTTACCCAGCTTACCCTATCCCTTTGCCCTGCTCTGCTGGCTTCCCCCCTCCAGAATACTCCTGGCCAGAAGCAGGCACCACCCTCCATCTTCATGAATACGCCCCCCCAACGCTTCTTGAGATACCCTCAGTGTTTTGCTCCCGAGAACACTCTTGAACCCTGCTTTAGAGATGGCACGGAACACGCTCTGGTTTTTTCCACCCCAGTATGCTACCAGCCAAGGCATGAGACACCACTGTCTCCTTCTGATAAGTGCCGCAAGTTCTGCAAGCTCTTCTTCCATCAGTTAACCTCAAAGCAGGGGAAAGGAGCCCTGGCTACACAAGCAGTTCCGCAAATTAGTTGTGATTGCACTAGGTTTGGAAGGAAGAAGAAAGGCACAGGCAAGCTGCCTTGGGCAGGGGGTTCCATGCTGCTTTGGTTGGGGAGATGCTGGATTTTTTTTTGTCAGTGTTGAGAGGCTGCTGTGGCAGTGGCTGTGGCAATGTCCCCATCCTCAGGTCAAGGAGAAGCAGTGGACTGAGGTTGCCCACAGCCTCAGTCATTCCTGCAGCCCTGCCTTCCAGGTGAGGCTAGGCAGCAACTCTGTAGAGATTCTGCAGGTGGGTTCCGGTTCCTTCCATCAGTGTAAACACTGAATTTCCAGTAACAAATCTTCTTCTACTTAAAACCACCAAAGTGGTTTCCGTTTCCTGCAACTGTGAACCTGACTGGCGTAGAACACCCTTTTCGAATCCCGAATCTCCTTTGGGGTGGTGGGCATTGGATTCATTTTGCTCTCCTTAATTAAGTCCTGTGTGGGTATGATAGTCCTTCCCCTTCTCATCCTCTACTGAGCATGCAAAATCCTTGGGGACCCTGTTAAAATGTGGGTTCTGATGTGGTGGATCTCAGTTGAGACCTGAGAGTCTGCATTTCTGACAAGTCCCAGCTAGCGCTTTTGGAGTCACCCCCACCCCCTGCAAAGAGTACAGCTATAGCCTGGGAGGATACTGAACATCTCTGGTCCCCCGTTGGGGGCCTTTAGCGGAAGTTCCAAGGGAGCATGAAGAAAGCCCCTTTACCATCCTGCCTAAGTGCAGGCTGGCCTAGGCGCATGGTGGGCGTCGTGAGGAATGAGACACACTGGGGACCCCCAGGATCACGGTGGGCCAGATCCTACCTTGCACAGAGCCCCATGGGCCCTGGGGACCTAGCTTCCCACCTTCCATGTCTTGTGACTAAAGGATTCATCCCGCTCCTCAGACACAAGCAAGCAAGTGCTTCCTGGCTGGATGGGGGTTTCAGTCCCTCAGTGGATGAGCTCGTTAGGAGCACAGCAGAGCAAGGCCCTCATTCTGGCGGCAGACCAGGGGAGGACAGCGCAGGGGGCTGCAGCTGCCAAGCATCACGTGCAGGTGTGGAGCAGTGGAATCATGACTGGAAGGCTGGAAAACATCAAGGTCAGGCTGGGCGGCGTGTTCTGTAAACAGCCCTCCTGATCCACACGTGGGTCAGGATGAGCAGAGTCGGGGGCAGGGTCGGCTGGGAATGCCAAGTGGAAGGCCTGAAAAGGGGCTGAGGCCAGGCTGGTAAGGCCAGGCAAAGGAATCTGGTGCACCCCTAAGGATTCTGAACAGGGCTCTGATCAGAGGCATGACAGCATTCGGGGGATGGAATGGGGTCCAAGGAGCAGACATATAAGATAAAAGGGTTCTAAGGTCACATGTCCTTCCACCAGCCCTGGATTATAGGAGCCCAGCTTCGTCGGCCTTATTAACTATCTTATAAACAGAGCCACTCACTCCGCTGGCTTTCATGTCTTTTTTTTTTTTTCCAAAAGTAGAACACTAAATGGAACGCCAGAAAAGAACATGTTGTCCATTTAGATTACACAAAAACATGCACTTTTGAGGGGCAAATGGAAAATAACCATCACGGCACTCAATAAATATGTGTTGAATGTGACCCACGAATGAATGAATGCAGAAGTCTAGGGCAAGCTGCCTTGGGCAGGAGGATTCCAGGGGAGTCCAGGGTGGCCCTAATCACAGGCAGTGTGGCACTGGGCAGCCTGTTCCTTGCGGACCATCCCTCTGCTCCTGCACACCCAGCCCAGATTCAGAGAAGTGCTGACAGATCACTAGAAGTTTGTGGAGCTTTTTACTGACTGTCTCATAGGTATCTCGACCCAGTCTGGCCAAAATAAAACTCTTGATTCTCATCCCCTCCCCAAAAACCCTTTCCCTCTCCCAGACTAACATAAGATAGCTAATGGAACCATTTCCCAGTTCAGGCCAGAAAACTCTGGACGCATCCTTGATTCCTTTGTCTTACCTCTACGCAGAACCCTGCAATTGTCCCAGTCTGATCGCTTATCACCACATCTGCTGCCGCACCCTTGTCTTGCCTGGCCTGTTGCCCTGGCCTCTCAAGTGGGCTCCCTGTTTCCCACCAGCCCCGGCCATGAGCACAACCCATTTTCTACCCAGCAGCCAAAGGGATGTTGCCAAAACATAAACCAGATGACGTCACTGTATTAGTTTTCTCATTTGTGTTCTGTTTTGTCTGCTAGGACGGAACACCAAGAACGCAGGGACTGGTGGATTCACAGAGCCTAAGAAAGTGCTCAACATGTGCATGCTAAGTCGCTTCAGTCGTGTACAACTCTGTGCAACCCCATGGACTGTAAGCCCACCTGGCCCCTCTGTCCATGGGATTCTCCAGGCCAGAAAACTAGAGTGGGCTGCCGTGCCCTCCTCCAGGGGATCTTTCCGACCCAGGGATCAAACCTGCATCTTCTACATCTCCTGCATTGGCAGGCAGGTTCTTTACCACTAGCACCACCTGGGATCAATAAATGTCTGTAAATCCCACTGAATCAAGGGGCCTAAACCAGTGACTGCAGTGGGGGCCTCGCCTCCAACCTCAGTCACCCAGGACTTCCCAGACTGGCCCATGCTGCTGGGGAGCCAATACCCAGTTACAAACGCAGCCATAATCCAGATACTATGAGAAAGTTGGCGAGCGTTAGAAAAATGTGATTTTTTAAATGGTTTTCTAGAACATTTCTGGAGAAACATTCCAAGACAATAAGGAAAAGACTCTGGCTTACCAAGATGCACACTTAAAATGATACGTAGTAGTGAATTCTGAAGTGTTCACTAGAATTTAAAACACTAGCCAGCATATCTGATTCTGAAAGACCACCATACTGATGGCCCCAAAACATGACAAAAGAATTTAGAAATGCAAACAGTGGAAATACTTTGCTGCTTCTTTTTTTTAAAAAGGTACTTAATATTTATTGAATTAATCAAATTCTTTGTTACATGAAAAAGAAAATATGCCCCAAATGTCATTCTAAGCATTAAAGTATTAAAGACTAGTCCTTTCCATCCCCGGCCCTGCAGGATGGTCCCGCAAAGAAGGGCGGCGAGAAGAAGAAGGGCCGGTCTAAAAAAAATAAAGACTAGAGTGATTCCAGAAGCAGTATTGAGAAAAGGGGTCGCTGAGGGATCCTGGCATTCCATACACACCTTGATGGCTTACCCATACAGTCCTCCGGCCCCAAGTTACTCAAATACATATTTCACTATTCTATTCTCCACCAGCCGTGTATGGAAGTGAGAGTTGGCCCATAAAGAAGGCTGAGCACCGAAGAATTGATGCTTTCAAACTGTGGTGCTAGAGAAGACTCTTGAGAGTCCCTTGGACTGCAAGGAGATCAAACTAGTCCATCCTAAAGGAAATCAACCCTGAATATTCATTGGAAGGACTGATGCTGAAGCTGAAGCTCCAATACTTTGGCCACTTAATGCAAACAGCCAACTCATTGGAAAAGAGCCTGATGTTAGGCAAGATTGAGGGCAGGAGGAGAAGGGGACAACAGAGGATGAGATGGTTGGATAGCATCACTGACTCAATGGACGCGAGTTTGAGCAAGCTCCGGGAAATAGTAAAGGACAGGGAAGCCTGGTGTGCTGCAGTCCATGAGGTCTCAAAGAGTTGGACACAAGGGCTTCCCTGTGGCTCAGAGGTTAAAGCATCTGCCTCCAATGTGGGAGACCCAGGTTCGATTCCTGGGTCAGGAAGATACCCTGGAGAAGGAAGTGGTAACCCACTCCAGTATTCTTGCCTGGAGAATCCCATGGACGGAGAAGCCTGGTAGGCTACAGTCCACGGGGTCGCAAAGAGTTGGACACAACTTAGCAACTGAACAACAACATTATTTTCAATATATTTTTGAGAGCTGCTTCAAATCCTTTGTGAAATGAGGCAGGAAACAGACAGGAGGGCAGACAAAACCAATGAAGTCTGCAGCCCCAAATCAAAGCAGATACAAAGCATGTGGACCAAAGGGGGACTGAGTAGGACAGGAGAGAGACCGTTCATCACAGTTACAGACGACCCTGGGCCCATCGTCTTAGTTGGGCATCTTACTTTCTAGGAGAAAGGAGTTTCTCTGATCATTTGGAAAAGCTCCCTGGCCATCAAGAAGTGGAAGATTCCACGGCCTTAGCGATGGCCCTCTCACCTCCTGCTGCCATGGGGACAGAGATTAGCAAGCACTAAGCTCCCCAGGTTTGGAGGTGCTGGAGGGACCAGCCAGAAGGGCGCAGTGTGCATCTCCTCCCCCCTCCCCCCGTGGTCACTGAGGTTGCAGGGTACACCTAATCCAGCTGTCACCACGCACTCTGCAAACAACAGCTGGTCAGGGCCGGGCTCCATGGCTGCCCATCTGTCACCCACCCTTCCTGGCCAGAGATGCTCAGGTGTCCTTAAGATGGCCCTTATCCCTCACAGCATCCCTCCCCTGTCCCCCTGCCTTGGCTCTGCGGCTCATATGGGGATTTTCCACCCTTCTCAGAGGGCTGGCTGCCGGCAGTGAGTCCCAGACGTGCCATCTGCCCTCAGAGATCTCATGCCCTTTCCCCAGGCCCCTGATTACACACAGCGTGGAGCAGGCCTGAGCTGCTGATACTGAACTCCATTTGAATTCTGACTCCAGCTCTGTGACCTTTGGCAAGTTACTTCATCTCTCTGTGCCTGAATCCTTATCTCTAAGATGGAGACAAGGCACTTCAGAGAACTGAGTCAATTAGTTAACATGCATAAAGAATGTGTGACTCAGTGCCTGGCTCACATGCCCAAGAAATGCTCACTCTCTTTAGACCCTTGCATTCCCTCTGACCTCTAAAAGGCACCCCTGGCAGCTGACTTCCCCTTTAACTCCAGCAGAGCCTTCAACTCCAGCTGTCTGCACTCTCTTAAGGAGAGCCAAAGAAGTTATTTTAAAACTCTCTTTGGAAAGTGTCTTGAAGTCTATGGGGACCTTAAGAATTCAGTGGAGAGACTTTCCTGGTGGTCAAGCGGTTGGGAGTCCCCCTGTCAATCAATGCAGGGGACACATGGGTTAGATCCCTGGTCTGGGAAGATCCCACTTGCCTCTGGGCAACTAGCGCGGTGCTCCGTGAGCCAGCACTCTAGAGCCCGCGCTCTGCAACAAGAGCAGCCACCGCCAGGAGAAGCTTTCGCAGCACATCTTCAGATTAGCTCCCGCCCGCGGCAACTAGAGAAAAACTACACACAGCACAGCCAAAGATAAATTAAAAAATAATTTTTTAAAGTTATTAAAAAAGAATTTAGTGGAAAGGCTGCAGGCTGATGCTGGCCCCGTCAGTGACTCCCTTGCTCTCGTTCTGTAGCTGGTTTCCTGGTCC
Source organism: Bison bison bison (assembly GCF_000754665.1). NCBI lineage: Eukaryota > Metazoa > Chordata > Mammalia > Artiodactyla > Bovidae > Bison > Bison bison. Next base: position 227,419 of record NW_011484958.1, on the reverse strand, counting down.
ATAACCTGGGAATCATGTTGCCTGAGCCCCATCACTCCAACAGCAGCATCTCAATAGCTGACGCTGCTTCCTGATGGGAACTGGATCTAGAAAACAAAGTTTTAGACTAAAATATCAATATCTGGGGGCTACGGCCCTAGGAAGGGGGCTGCCTCTGTATCCTTCCTGTCCAGCGGGCCAGGAAGTCTGCCCTGGTAGGCCGACTGGCAGAGCCTCAGCTATGAGGCCCCATAGAGTAAGCTGGTCTTTGCTCCCTATTGTTTTGTCTCGTGCTCTGTCATGTTCAGCTCTTTGCAATCCCATGAAATGTAGCCTGCCAGGCTCCTCTGTCCATGGGATTTCCCAGGCAAGAATACTGGAGAGGGTTGTCATTTCCTTCTCCAGGGGATCTTCCCGACCCAGGGATCGAACCTGCATCTCCTACGTCTCCTGCATTGGCAGGCAGATTCTTTACTGCTGAGCAACCAGGGAAGCCCTGGCCCCCTACTGGGATTCATAAAATGTAGAATCTACAAACCCAGAAAGAGGCTCAAATGCCAGAGGAAGTCAAGATGACGAAGGCACTCCATGGTCTGAAAAGCAGAACCGTAGGGGAGAGCCCACTGAAGTCAATATAAGGGTGAATGGAGGCCTTGAACTTGAAACTGTTGGGCATGTCTGAATCTCATGGCCTCTCATGAGGTCAACACGGGAACGCAGCGATGCCTGACTGCCTTCCGCCCTGTGCTCCTTGCAGCACCGGAGAAGCACCAGTGGCCCGAGCCCGCTCGCTCTGTTCTGTTTCTAGAGAAGGCGTGTTGAGGACGCACTCTTCCCCAGCCTTCCTCCACACCCACCCCTCAGCGGGCGTCCTGTTGTGCTGTGGCTTGCACAATATAAAACCCACACCCAGAAGGTGTCCACAGGCTGAGACAAGCTGGCCTTTGCCTTCGCGGTGGGCGAACCCGGAGGGGGTGGCTTCCTATTTTCACTTCAACTACAAGCAGCAGCTGGAAGGGAAGGCAGAAACATGAGTCGCCATCTCCCATGGCCTCTCTAGAAATGGGAAAAGCTAGTCCTGGCTTGCCATGGGTAGAATGACTTGAAAATGCCAGGTTAACCCTTTAAACACTCACTTGTACCCACCCAGACCCAGGGAGAGGGCGTGTGCTCTCTGGGAGGGAGGCAGGGGCTGCCCAGCCTGGCATTTGACAAGCGTTTTCTGCCCCAGGTACTGGGCACCCGCTATAATGCAGGTGGGGCCCAGATGTGCAGGCTCTAATTCCATCCTCACAATGGCCCTCAAAAGTCAGTACTGTTATGCCTTTTTATGGGGCTTCTCCAGTTGCTCAGCTGGTGGTGAATCCGCAGGCCAATGCAGGAAATGCAAGAGATGTGGGTTCAGTTCCTGAGTCAGGAAGATCCCCTGGGAAAGGAAATGGCAACCCACTCCAGTATTCTTGCCTGGAGAATCCTGTGGGCAGAGGAGTCTGGCGGGCTACAGTCCATGGGGTTGCAAAGAGTCAGAGACAACTGAACTCACGTGCATCTCTATGTGAAGAATCAGGCTCTGAGAGCCCACACTCTAGGGTCAGAGACTGAGAAGGTACGGAATGAGAATTCTACAGAACAAAGTCTCAGCCACTCCCTGGCCTCCCTCCCTCTGGGATGGTCAGTGCCTCTGGTGGACTTCTCCTCTCCCCTTTTCTCATCAGGCTAACCCTTCTTATCCTTCAGAATTCAGCTGAGGTCTCAGCTTTGCCAGAAACCTTCCTGGACACCACCAGCCTGGGTCAGGTGCCCGAGTTTCTGCTCCCCTGTTTCCTGCGCATCCATCTCCTGCCTGCTCTCAGTGACCTCCCTCACCCCAGCCTGCTTCCTTCTCTGTCTCCCGATCCAGTCCATAAACTCAGGTCTGCAAGGACCATGCCTTCCCATCCTATTAGCCCAGTGCCTAGCTCAGGCTGTGATGCTCAGAAGAAGCTCAAGAAATGTTTGTGTAAAGAGCTGAGTAAAAAAAAAGAATTAAGCAGTAAATACAAGTGGACCACTGCAGAAGCAACCTTGTTCACACCATGGATACAGAAAGGTGCAGAGGTCACAGGGCAAATGGGCCAATACATGAGTGAAGTGGGTTATGCAAGCTGGAGACACACACGCCCGGTCTAAGAGGACCCCAGCCGTGGGACTCAGGCTGCCTAATGGCAATGTGAAAAGGCAGAATATTTTATAAACCTTCAAATCTGTAAAAACACCACTATGGGGCTTCCCTGGTGGTCCAGTGGCTAAGACTATGCTCCATGCTGAGGGCCTGGGATCAATCCCTAGTCAAGGAACTAGATCCCACATGCCGCAACGAAAGACCTGGCCCTGCTAAATAATTATTTTTAAAAATCCCACATGGGGTTTGCAGTGTCCAGTTTGCAAACTCTGTGCAAGCATTTGGGTGGAATCAGGCCTAGAGTCTGTTCCTGGGTAGCCATTGCTCACACCCTGGAGGGTGGTGAGTTCAGATACAGGGTGTGGCTTCTGCTGACATCGTCTCACCCCCAACCCCTTTCCAAAAGCCCAGGAAACCCAAAGCAGTTGGGGCCACCTGGAATGAGGCTTTCTTTTCTCTCTGTGCCCAGGATAGGCGCCCCCAGAGACCCCCTCACACACACACCCACAACCATCCCAAAAGTCAGGCTCTGCCTACTGTGGGGCAAGTTCCCCCTCTCTTGCCCCAGAGTCTCCCAGCTGCACTTCACAAGCCCTGCAGACTTTCCTGGATCACATTGCTCCGTCTGTGTTATAACTGGTGATCTTCTCTCTGCTCTAATCATGAACTTGAGGGAGCGGGGTGGAACAGGTAGGTCAGAGGTTTTAGCCCCCTTTCTGGCTTTACAGGAATAATAGGTTCAGATCACCCACTTCCCCTGGAGAATTAGCCACCCCCACCCCCTCCCACCCCAGGCTGTGACAGCAGGTGGGCAGGCCACCCACCTGGCCTGGGGAGAAGCAATCAGGCGAGAGTGCCCCCCGTTGCTAGGGAGCCACTGGCAACAGCTGGCTGAGGAATAAGTCGTGTCCTTGGGAAAGCATGTTCTCAGCCTCTAATTAAATGCTGCTGCACGTCTCTTCCTTCAGGGAGCTATAGAAATGTGCCGAATCAATGCAGGTAGGAGCAGGCAGGGAGCAGCAAGTTCACAAGCATGTTAAGGCCTCTCTGTCTGGGCAAAGGAAAGGCTCAGGGGGCAGGAATGAAATTGCTCAACCTCCAGGAGGCTGGTAAAGTAAAGAAAATCATGACCTCAGACTACTCAGCTCAACTAAGCCCACAGAGTGGCTACTTCTGTTGCTACAAGCAAATTCACATTAAACACTTTTTAAAAAGCTCTTTAAATCCCACTTCTGGGTATTTATCCAAAAGAACTGAAAGCGGGATCTCAAAGAGATATATGTTCATAGACACATCATTCACAATAGCAAAGAGGTAAAAGTAACCTGTGTCCAGCAACAACGAATGAATAGATTAAAAAAAATGTATTCAATTGTATATACATTTGAAAGTGAAAACATGTTAGTCTATCAGTCTTTGCAACCCTATGGACTGTAGCCCCCCAGGCTCCTCCATTCATGGAATTCTTCAGGAAAGAATACTGGAGTCGGTTCCCGTGCCCTCCTCCAGGGGATCTTCCCAATCCAGGGATCCAACCCAGGTCTCCTGCATTCCAGGAAAATTCTTTAGGGCATCTGAGCCACCAGGAAAGCCCAAGTATATACATATAATGGATTATTATTCAGCCTTTAAAACCGATGCTCTCACATGGATGAACTTTGAGGACATTGTGCTAAGTGAAAAAAGCCAGACACAAAAAGACAAATACTGCATAATTCTACTTATCTGAGGTAATTAAAGTGGTCAAATTCATAGAGACAGAAGGTAGAACAGTGGTTACCAGGGGTGGCGTGACAGGGAAATGGGGGAATTCTTGTTTAATGGGTTTGAAGTTTGAGTTTCGCAAGCTGAAAAAGTTGTAGTTTCAGATTTGCAAAATGAAACTGTTGTAGAGATGGCTGCTCAACAGTGTGAGTGTACTTAACACTACTGAGCTGTGCACTCAGAAATGCTGTACGCGCAGTAAAGACGGTAAATTTCATGTCACATGTTTGTTTACCACAGTTACAAATTAGGAATAAACTCATTTAAAAATTTTAAGAAATACATGTTCACAGTAAAAGAATCGCAAAGATAAAGAGGATAAGCTAAAAAGTGAATGTCCACCTTCCCTCAGCCCCAGGCCCAGAGGGAACCACCATAATTGTGTCTTCTGTGGGCCTTCAGAAATGTTTTATGACTCTAAGAATATGTATGTATTTATGTCTATGTTGATTTTCATTTCAGATTCATTTTTCTTTTTTACAGAAAAGAGCATCACACTAAACACACTTGTTCAATTAATATGTCTCAGAGAGCTTTCCAAATCAATATGTATGGATCTGTTTCATTACTTTTAACAGCAGTATCAGATCCCATTTTATGGATATTTCATGATCTATTTAGTCTGTCTCTCTTGACGTACATTCAGCAGTTTCCACTTTTTCATAATAAAAAAGTTGCAATGAAAAGCCTCATGCATATATCTCAGGCACATATACATATGTTTTGGCTTAATAATGTACCATCTAACTGAGCTAAAAGATATGCACATTTATTAAGACGCTGCTCTTTGTCTTTCAAGAAATCTGAATCAACTTTCTCTCCCCCTAACAGTGGGTGAGAGCACTCTACCTTCTTGACAATACTGGGTCATCAAATATTTTTAACCTTTGCTAATCTGATTCGTGAAAAATAAATATTATACACATTTTTCATATAGTTTTTGACCATGCATTTATTTTTTCTGTGAACACCCTGCTAATAATACCCTGGGCCCATTTTTTCTTTGGGATAGTTCATCTTTTTGTTTGACTTAGAATGAAAAGAATGCTAGATTTCCAATTTAAAAAAAAAACATATGCAACAAGCAACAAAGGTTTACTGTGTAGCACAGAGAACTATAGTCAATATTTTAAATGTTTTTAAACTAAGGAAATCAATCCTTTGACAAACGGGTTGATTTTATTTTGGTAATTTTTCCCAAGTTTCCATTTGCATGTATTATCGAGGATTTTTTTTTTCCCTTCTTAAAAGGGGCTTACTCACTGCAAAATTATAAATAGAAATCTAGAAGACAATGGCACCTCAGCAATTACAGGTTCATTTTGTATCCCTTACCTTTCTCTGACCTTGGCACTTGCTGCCTGCCCCTCCCTGAATCTTCTCTTCAGGAGCTCATAGAAATGTTCCTTCTCAGGGGCTTCACTGGTGGTCTGGTGATGTAGACTCTGCCTTCCAATGCAGGGGGTGGGGTTCAGTCGCTGGTGGGGAAACTAAGATCCTACATGACCCATGGTGAGGCCAAAAGATTGAAAAAAAGAAAGAAAAAAACGTTCCTTCTCCAGCTTTTTCCATTCTACCTTTTTGTGTGTGTGTGTGAAATCCAACTTCTTTCTAACACAATGCTTTCCAGCCTCCCTAAACACATCTCCCTATTTGATAACCAGAAAATCTTCTGTTCCTCTAGCATGTTTTAAAGGATGTGTCCCAGTTATGAATCCCTGTGTCTTCTTGCTTAACCTCAGCAGATAAGATTTTTTCCAATGTCTCCAGTTTGTAATGTGAAAACTTATACATATTTTTCATTTTTTCAATAAAAATGGTTACCAACTTGTTTTTTCAACAGAATCTCCCTCAAGATTTGAATATGCCCACCGCTTCAATCTTAACCTTAACTGATGCTAAGTTGAGAATCACTTTTCAGGTAAACTTTATTTAAAAAAAAAATATAAACAGAATGGCATCTAAAGTTTAAAAAAAAATATTGTCTTGGGAAAACAGTCCAGAGGCAATTTATTCTGAGCAACACATTCCTCCATAAGGATATATTTCAATCCTTATAACCCCCAACAAAAACTATTAGGGAGAAGCCTGAAAATTACCTTTTACTTTTTTCAACTGTTCAGAATATTTCCATTCCTTTTTTTTTTTAGTAGACATATAGACCCCATGTAGGATCTTAGTTTCCCCACCAGCAACTGAACCCCACCCCCTGCATTGGAAGGCAGAGTCTTCACCACCGGACTATAGGAATATTGATACCACGTATAAAATAGATAACTAATGAGAACCTACTGTGTAGCACAGGGATCTCTACTTAATGCACTGTGGTGACCTGAATGAGAAGGAAGTCCAAAAAGAGGGTGTATATGTATAACGGACATCTGGCTGATCCACTCTGCTGTGCAGCAGAAACTAACACAGTATTGCAAAGCAACTATACTCCAAGAAAAAATAATTTAAAAAACAATGAAGGATATAAGCTTCCCTGGTGGCTCAGCTGGTAAAGAACTTGCCTGCCAGTACATGAGACGCAAGAGATGCGAATTCAATCCCTAGGTCGGGAATGTCCCCTGGAGAAGGGAATGGCAATACACTCCAGTATTCTTGCCTGAAGAATTCCATGGACAGTTTGGCATGAATTGGTCACACCAGGCCTCTCACTGCATTAGGAACTTCGTCCATTTAATCCAAAGGATGGGATGGTTTTCCCATCATTCATTTGCCCTGTTTTGTGTTTGATAGGCAAGCCTTTTGCACCATTCTCAGCATGTCAGTAAAATTTCAATTACTAGTGTGTATCTTTCTTTCTTTAATTCTAAGGTGCACTGGGGGCTTCCGTGGTGACTCAGGAAAGAATCTGACTGGAATGCAGGAGACCAGGGTCGGGAAGATCCTCTGGAAAAGGGAATGGCAACCCCCTCCAGTATTCTTGCCTAGAGAATTCCGTGGACAGAGGAGCCTGGCAAGCTACAGTCCATGGGGTCACAAAGAGTCAGACACGATTGAATGACTAACACTTTCACATCACTTTCAAGATGCATCTGATTGCTGTTTTGCAAAAAATACTACCTCATGTTCATTCCTAAAATGGCAAACCTTTGCTTCATTAATACCAAAATGAATCCCACTGCTCTGCTTCTATGGGCTTCCGTGGTAGCTCAAATGGTAAAGAATCTACCTGCAATGCAGGAGATGTGGGTCTGATCCTTGGGTGGGGAAGATCCCCTGGAGAGGGAAATAGCTACCCACTCCAGTATTCTTGCCTGGGAAATCCCATGGACAGAGGAGCCTGGCGGGCTACAGTCACAGAGAGTCAGACACAACTGAGTGACCAACACTTTCATTTTCAAACTGCTGCTGTACCATTCTGAGTACAAAATAACCTTTCACTGTAATACCAAATCATGGTACAACGCCTTTTTTCTTTTAAATTGGAGTGTAACTGCTTTACAATGTTGTGTTAGTTCCTGCTGTACAACACAGCGAACCAGCTATCTGTATACATACATCCACACTTCCCATCTACCCCTCTAGGTCCCCACAGAGCACAGAGCTGAGCCCCCTGTTCTATGTAGCTGGTTCCCACGAGCTGTATATTTTACATATGACAGTGTATATATGTCAACCCTAATCTCCCATTTCATCCCACCCTCCCCTTCCTGCTCTGTGTCTACATGTCTGTTCTCTACATATGTGTCTCTATTCCTGCCCTGGAAATAGGTTATTTTCTAGATTCCACATATATGCGTTAGCCAGGACATGCAAACAACCTAAATGTCCAACGACAGATGAACGGGTAATAAAGATGTGGCACATGTATGTGATGGAATACTACTCAGTCAAACAAAGGACAAAGGAATGAAATTGGGTCATTGCAGAGATGTAGATGGACCTAGAGTCTGTTATACAGAGTAAAGTAAATCAGAAAGAGAAAACCAAATATTATAGGTCAGTCTTTTGGAAGACACGTTAAACAGCACAGAACTTTAACACATGTCACATGTCAGTAATGCATATTACTTGGTAGAAATGATGGCACAATGACTATGCTCAATGTGATCACTCAGAGGAGGTGACAGTAGTGATATCACAACTGTCACCTGGCTGACACTCGAAGATGCCAACTTTAGATAGGGTCCGATTTTGAAAACTGCATCCCAGAATGGATGCAGTAGTACACAAATCCCTTCCTGTGTGAGGTGCTTAACAGAGCTTCTGGTCCATGATAGACGTTGTGAGTCACTCAGTCATGTCTGACTTCTTGCAGTCCCATGGATTATAGTCCGCCAGGCTCTTCTGTCCATGGAAATGTCCAGGCAGGAATACTGGAGTGGGTTGCCAGTCCCTTCTCCAGGGGATCTTCCCAATCCAGGATCATACCCAGGTCTCCCACGTTGCAGGCACATTCTTTACTGTCTGAACCACCAGGTCCATGATAATAAGCTCTTACTAAATGCTAACAATCAATGGTAACAAACTCTCAGCAAACAAAGTTCCCTTCTAGCCAACATGTCTGGCTGCAAAGAGGGTTAGGGATGTTCTGATCCTCTCAGACATGGGCGAGTGGGGACAGAGGTAATGCTACCAGTCTCCTGGGGGTGATCAGGAGCTGGGCCTGGAGGAGGCAAGCTTATGTTGCTTGGTCACCAAGGAATGAAGAAGCATTTAGTTAATGCTCATTCAGTGCTCACACTGACCCTGAAAATGAGAAATTATCCCCATTTTACAGAGGAGAAACTAAGACTCCATCAGGTTCTCATTATCAACCCCAGGGTCACATAACTAGCAGCACAGACCTCATTTGCAAACCTGAGCTGTTCTCATAATTCTATCAGGGCTCCATCTGCAAAGGATCTGAGTCTTCCTATGCATCTCTCTGCTTCCTACATTATTTCTGCCTCTGGTAATCAAATGTTGTACAATGGAGACAGCCTTCAGAATTTTTTTTAAAAAAAAAACAACAGAGGATTATAGCTATAAAGGTATACACTGAGCAATGTTGTTTAATGTTGTAAACAAAATTACCCCACAGAACATCAAAACCACTTAATACACTCAAATGCTTTGGAAGCATGCACTGAGGAGAACCGTTATGCTGATTACCAATAATTATGATCTACTCATTAAGGAACATCCCAAAGGGCTTCTGCAAAGGAACACTTCATAGCTGAGATGGAGTTACTCTGTGTACTTGAAAATAATGAAGCTACGGTTCTTTTAAAAATTATCTAATTTAGGCTTTTCACTGATTTATGTGCTTCTCTGTAAGAACTCTAAATGAAAGAGGTTCTGCTGAATTTACATGGAAGCTTTCTCTCAAGGGTCCACAGCAGCCTCAAACTGACTGTTGACATGCCAGCTCCCTGCCGAGTAGGAACGAGAGGAAAGAGGTTCAGAGAAGAATTTAAATCTGAAGTCTCTGCATTTCTTAAACATTTTGGTTTCAAAGAGCTTTTTTCTCCATAGATTCTTGAGGTTTACTGGGTGAACATTTGCAGAGAGAGGACACTAGAGTTTACTTAACACAGCTTTAAATCCTTTAGAAACAAAGTTAATGTAAACAAATACACAGGATTTGAGAACTAATTATGGGTCAAGTATTCAATGTGCTGAGTGCTTTATTGCCCATTTTAGTTAAGTCATTTTAGGGACGAGAAACAGCCAGCTCAGCTCAGGTGTGGCTGAAGAGGCCTACAGGAGGGCCAGAAATCTGACAGAAATTCAAGAACAGGGATCTAAGAATGGGAATCATAATGGGGCCTCATGGACACTGGAACGGGATCTAAGAAGGTCCCCAGACACAAGGAACTTTCTGACTCTTGCCATGGGCAACTTGCCTTTCTCTTTGCATCTATTAATTTGCTTTCAACTGCAAGAAACAGCAAATCCAATTCAAGCAGCTTAGACAGTAAGGAAATTACTGTCTCACGGAACTGGAAATTCAGATGTAGGGTGGGTTTCAGGGTTGGCTGATCTAATCAGTCACCTCTGTCATCTATGATTCAGGGTCTTTCTTCATTTTACCACCCAGAAGGCCAGCTTCATCCTAAGGCTGATTCTCAGTGAAACATGATCATAGGGTGTTGGATGGCAGGAGTGTGGGCTACATGTTTCCTCACTAACATATTCTTTTTTTAGATTATCTATTTATTCTTGGCTGCACTGGGTCTTCACTGCTGTGCACAGGCCTTCTCTAGCTGCAGGGAGTGGGGGTACCCTTTGTTGCAGTGCTCAGGTTCCCCATTGCGGAGGCTTCTCTCGCTATGGAGCACGGGCGCTGTGGCTCACAGGCTGCAGCAGTTGTGGTTCTCGGGCTTGAGAGTTCAGTAGCTGCAGTGCACGGACTCAGTTGCTCCGTGGTATGTGCACTCTTCTCCAGCCAGGGATCAAATCCATGTTTCCAGCATTGGCAGTCAGATTCTTAACAACTGGACCACCAGGGAATTCCCCCTCATTAGCATATTCTAGAGAGAAATGTTTCCTCAAAGGCACTAGACACCTTTATCTCAGGGTATTATTGACCTGAACTACATCACATGACATTCCTACACTAACCCCTATGCCAACTGGTCTTAGCTTAGTTCTAGTAACTAGCAGTTCGTATGAGACCACCATAATTGGCTGAGACTGCTCAGGGCACTTCCCTGGAGTGAAGTCAGATGCCTGGAGGGTGGGGGAAAAAAAAGAAATTGAGAGTAACTCCTTAGGTTTTGCAAGTAAATGGCTAGATACTGAAGTCATTTGGGAGCCTTGTAGGAAAAACAGGTTGGGGGTGGGAGTGGGAATGGAAAATATTGTTTAGGATGCACAGATTCTGAAATGCCTGTTAGATCTGCACATGAAGAGGCTACGTAAGCCAAGGGATATGTGAATTTGGCACTCAAGGAAGGAGTCGGGGCTGGAGTTACAGTTTCGAGAATCATTAGCTTATCCCTAGAATTTAAAACCATAAAATGGATGAAATCAACTAAAGAATATATAGAGAAAAAGAGGTGAGGACTCAAGGCTTCCTCTGTCCTGGCCCACATGACACACTCCCACCTACCCAGTTTCAGCATCCCTTCCCCAGCGCGGCTGTCCTTCTCTGCTTCTCCTCCAATCTCCTCTATGGGTCCGATACACACCTCGGGGGCTTTTTAGCATTTTGCCTACTCCTCCCCTCATCCTCAACATCTCGGCACAGCATTTACCTGACACATAGTAGGTGCTCAAATCTTATGTTGAACGCTGAACGAGAATGAATTTAGCTGTTCAAGACTGAAGATGATGAAATTAGTTGAACTGGTTTTGGTGGGGCTCAGCATCTCATATCCAGAGAAGGCAATGGTAACCCACTCCAGTACTCTTGCCTGGAAAATCCCATGGACGGAGGAGCCTGGTAGGCTGCAGTCCATGGGGTCGATAGGAGTCGGACACAACTGAGCGACTTCACTTTCACTTTTCACTTTCCTGCATTGGAGAAGGAAATGGCAACCCACTCCAGTGTTCTTGCCTGGAGAATCCCAGGGACGGGGGAGCCTGGTGGGCTGCCATCTCTGGGGTCGCATAGAGTCGGACACGACTGAAGCGACTTAGCAGCAGCAGCATCTCATATCACATTTCTTACACTCCCAAGGGAAGCTCGTCCCTAGATGGGAGAGGGATGGAGGATCCAGCTGTCTGCATCCACGGCTCCTTTCCCTGCCTTCTCTGAAACCCAACACTCCAGAGCGAGCTTCAAAGTCAGAGGCTGCACAACAAACTCACTTCATAAATGGTGGACACATTTATAAGGATGAACATACACGTCCTGACAATCTCTGGTGGGGAGACCAGCTGAGAATGTGAGAGGGATGCTGCCTGGCGCCTGGCAGGTGTTTGGAGGAGTGTGGTGATGGCTCAGCCATCCAGGAACAGCCCGGCTGGTCTCCTTAGGGACGCCTGGGGCCTGTCAGCTCCCACCCCTCCAAACGACAGTACGTGCTGCACAGAGCTTGTCTCTGCTGCGGCCGGAGAGGACGGCCTGCTCTCCACCTGCACAACACAGATGGCACAGATGGGAGCATGCTTCCACACAGGGACAGGCAATTAGGCTCCGTTCCTCCAGCTGTAACAATTACCGGGCAAACACCCCAGGGAAGGACACAAGCCCGGAAGAGAGCCGGCCTCCATGCCGGCCCACCCCCACTTAGTCCTACCAGCAGGCGCTGCTGGGTCTGCGGCCTCTAGTCCCTTTCACAGGCCTTGCTGGAACCTATGTATTTGAAAAGCATTTGGTGAGATCGGAACAGAAGGCAGTCCTCAAACGGGATATATTTAAGAAAATACCAAGGCTTTATTTTTTTTTTCCTTAAAAAGACAGCCCTGCTGTTGGCTAATTGAAAGGATGTACAGAGTTCTCATGAGTAAACAAGAGTTTCCTGCAGGCTGCATACTGTAATGCCAAAGAAGTGACACGAATGGGGCAGAGGTGTAATGCTCTCATCTTCATAGCAAAAAAATGCAAAATAAGACAAAAAATTAATGGACTTAATGCTGGGCATTCCCACAGGGAAAAGGCAAGAGGACTTTTAAGTCGATTGATCAGTAGTTGTATTGTGTTCAAGGCTGAGCCACCCTCACACCTCTTTCCTCCTGTCTCTGGCTCTCCACGCGGGCGGTACAGCCTGGGACTCCAAGGCTGGGCATCAGGAGCTTCTGCTTCACAGCCCACTGAGACGTGATGGGGCGGCAGGGTGGGCGGGCCAGAGGCTCGGAAGACCAGAGCAGCCGGCTCCGCGAGGCACCTACGTGCAGCAGTGTCGCATGTGGAAGTTGACGACATACTCAGCATTAGTCCTCTGCACAGAGATGGCAAAAGGCTCGAAAGGGTGGAAGGTGAAGGCAACGAGGCGTCGCACCGTGTGGTTGATGGGGCGGCCCAGTAAGCCCGCCTGAATCTCAAACTTGAGCAGACCAGAGTCCCGGGCGTAGAACCTAAACAGAACAAGGAGAGGAGGACAGCATGAGACAGACATTCACCACCACCTTAAAACCTGAATAGCAGGGGACTCATGAATTAACCGGGAGAAGGCAATGGCATGCCACTCCAGTACGCTTGCCTGGAAAATCCCATGGATGGAGGAGCCTGGTAGGCTGCAGTCCATGGGGTCGCTAAGAGTCGAACATGACTGAGCGACTTCACTTTCACTTTTCACTTTCATGCATTGGAGAAGGAAATGGCAACTCACTCCAGTGCTCTTGCCTGGAGAATCCCAGGGATGGGGGAGCCTGGTGGGCTGCCGTCTATGGGGTCGCACAGAGTCGGACACGACTGAAATGACTTAGCAGCAGTAGCATGAATTAACCTCACTGACGAAATCTCCTCTAACGTCAGCCCTCAGTCAAAATCGCCTATGTCTGATCAGCTCATTTTATGAGCACAGAGATTATGAACTTTACTATGCTGGCCTGAATCACTGGGTCATTTGTCTTTCCCAAGATGACCCTTAGTGATGGCCTTGATTACCGTTTCCCCTTTTCCAGCAGCTATCTGCCCAGCTACCTACCTGCCTAGGCCAGGGCTGGAAATGATAATGCAAGCCAAGCAGGCATGCTTAAATGTTCAGGCAGCCACGTCAAACAAGGTAAGAAGGAAAAAGTGAAAATAATTTTAATAATATTTTAGTTAACCTAACGTCGGCATCTAAAGTATTATCATGTCAACCAATGCTATAAAAGATACTAAAGAGATATTTCATTTTTTGTACTAAGTCTTTGAAATCTGATGTGCATTTGACACTTGAACACATCTCATGTTAGTGCTCACCAGCCATGGGAGGCTGGTGGTTACTAGAGGACAGTGCAGATTTAGGCACGTATCTTGAGTTCTTCTTTCCTCTTTTTAAAATTTATTTTATGTAATTTTGGCTGGGCTGGGTCTTTGTTGCTGTGCAAAGGCTTTCTCTGGTTGAGGCGGGCAGGGGCTATTCTCTAGCTGCAGTGTGAGGGTTTCTCATTGCGGTAGCTTCTCTTGTTGAGGAGCATGGGCTCTAGAGCTCGGGCTCCGGCACTCGTGGTGAGTGGGCTCAGTAACTGTGGTGCAATCTTAACCTCTGGACCACCAGGGAAGTCCTGAGTTTTTTCACTGTTAAGAAGAAATTCTTTTGGAAGGTTCTTCTTTTGCACACACAAAAACAAAATACTAACTAGTTTCTACTTTTTCATCTAACACGGTAAGAACAAAGACGCTTCCATCCATCCCAGGACTTAAATGCCTTTTGCCCATATGCAAAGCAAGTGCCCTGTGAACTTGGGAACCAGAGATGATTGGCAGGGTTGGGGCTGAACTGGAGGAAGCTCAAGAAAAAAGGAGCTCTGAAATAAAGAGCTCTACAATGCATGTCCCTCTTGGAAAGCAAATATACAGGAGATACAAAGATATTCGTAATATCCAATAATCCAAGAGCTTATATCCTCAGAATTTATTTTAAGTAAAGTAAATAGTGACGTGAATAAAGATGGCTACTATTGCATTTTGGGCTTCTCCAGTGGCTCAGTGGTAAAGAATCTGCCTGCCAATGCAGAAGACATAAGAGACCTGTTTGGATCCCTGAGTTGGGAAGATCCCCTGGAAGAGGGCATAGCAACCTACTCCAGTATTCTTGCCCGGAGAATCCCACAGACAGAGGAGCCTAGTGGGCTATCGTCCACACGGTTGCAAAGAGCTGGACATGACTGAGGCAAGTTAGCACGCACATAGCATTAGCTCCAATGTAAAAATGCAGGTAGAGAATAAATGCTCAGTAACAGGGGAACAGCAAAATAAATTATGCTACATCTATTTTATGGAATAATATGCTGTCGTCAGGACTGTAACTTTAAGGAATATGGAAAATGTTTATTAAATAAAAGCAGGCTACAAGGTACTATGCCAACCGTAACTATGACTGCATAAACGTAAACACACACCCTGGCAGAGACTAGAATGGAATATATTTAATACAATAAAGGTGTTAGAGTAATGGCATTACCTCTTCAAATGACTTTAATATCCTTACATTTCTCATTTTAAATTAAAAAATAAATAGGAATTACAAGAAGTCAGGGTCAATGGCATTTCCAGATTTGTTACTTAGGTTAATTTTTTCAGATCAGAAAGGCAGGGCAGTCAAAAGGGAGAGAAATGTTATCTCGGGCTACGTGACAATGTCAAATGAGCCCAATTATCTGCTTTTATGTGTGAAAACCTTCCCCCCACCCACAAGGTCCCCAGCACACAAAGGGCTTATAATGTAAAGCTAGTTGTTGGAGCTCCTAAGTCTAACTACCAGTTTACAGGAAACGGGGGAATGAGAACTGCCTGGGATGCAATGAGCAAAAATCCAGAATGTGGGGAATACCACCAGACGAACAACCTGGTTTTTTCAACAACTTCACTACAAGGAAAGTAACAGGGAAGCAGAACCCATAAAATAAAAAAGACTTAGAGGACAACAACCAAAAAAACACATTTGGACCTTCTTTAGGTGTTGACTGGAACAAACCGTAAAAAGAATATATACAAAACAATAGGAAAACGTGAAAACTCACTTGCTATCGGTGATCTTAATAAAGGTTTAATTTTCGTTTAGTCCTTATCTTTTAAAAATTCACACTGAAATATTTACAAGTGAAATGCTATGATGCCTGGGCTGTGAGACTCCAGACTGGCAGGTGGGAGGGGAGCAGTGGTGGGAGAAGGAGATGAAACAACACTGACCGTGAGTGGCAGCTGCGGAGGTGGGGTGATGGGTACAGAGCTTCATTACAGTCTTCCACTTTTATATGTTTAAAAATCTCCGCAATAAAAACATTTTCAGAACTTGATTACAATTTCCCAAAGGAAATATTACAAACAGTAATTAATCGCACAGAATATGTTACACAAGCCTACTTAATACACAACGAAACTGGATTATGAAATACTAACTACCACTGTCTCTATGTGAAGACCTTCCAGAACCCAGCTCACACGTCCCTTGAAATAACCCCACAGTGGAAGTGGTGCCAGCTCCTCTCTCTAGCATCTGTGAAAGCAAAAACAGAACAACCCAGGCTCCCAGCACGGAGGGACAGGAGGGTCTGTGAGCTGGACACCCGTGACGAAGGAACTGCAAGGTCCTAAGAGTAACACGGCAACCTGCGTTCCAACATTCTTCCAACCGAGGAAGCGTGGGTTTCTCCAAAACTTACTTGTTCCCCCAAACTGTCTCTCTTTTCCATTAGGTAACAGGAGGGGATAAAATAATTTGAGCTGGGTAAAATGTAAGTCTCAATTATTTTTACGTTTCTTGTGAAATGGTACTAGGTCATTAAATTGAGAAGTATGGTTCTCTTCCGTGGCTACCTTAAAAAGAGAACAATACTTACTGAATTGGATGTTTTGAGGAGAGGAAAAGAGCAGAACTAATTAATTTTTGATACTAATCCCTAAATGATCAAAGTGAAAGTGGCTCAGTTGTGTCCAACTCCTTGCGACCCCATGGACTATACAGTCCATAGAATTCTCCAGGCCAGAATACTGGAGTGGGTAGCCTTTCCTTTCTCTAGGGGATCTTCCCAACCCAGGAATCGAACCCAAGTCTCCACATAGTAGGCAGGTTCTTTAGCAGCTAAGCCACCAAGGAAGCCAAAACACCCACATTAAAGAAACAGCCTGCCCTGTGACTTGAACCTGTTAGTACAAGTAGACAGAGTCACAGTGAAGTGATGCTCAGGAGAAGGAAGAGAAAGTGGCCGCCCGCACCCACAGGCAGCCACAGCTGAAGCACCTGATAGGGTGGTCTCCGCAAGTCTTGGGTCGCTCCATGACTGACACCCACTTGTCGTCGTAGCTAAAGAGAGACAGGTCAAGGTAAGGGCTGCCGCTGTAGGACTGGGCGCTGATGGGGAGCTGGCCCAGCAGCCGGCGAACGGCCTCTGTGTGTCCTCCGTACTTGGCGTTGACGATAGTGTCTTTAAACCTGAAATAAAGCACCGAGGAGGAAGGCTGTGTCAGTGGCGCACAAGTTCCTTGGTTTTAAATTG
>NW_011484958.1:198341-210389 GCF_000754665.1 Bison bison bison | reverse complement strand
CCAAGTCTATATATCTCCAAGGTGAAGAAGTGAAAGTTGATCAGTTTTGTCTGACCCTCTGTGACCCCACGAACTGTAGCCTACCAGGCTCCTCTGTCCATGGGATTCTCCAGGCAAGAATACTGGAATAGGTTGCCACTTCCTTCTGCAGGGGATCTTCCCAACCCAGGGATCAAACCCAGGTCTCCTGCATTACAGGCAGATTCTTTACCATCTGAGCCCCCAGGGAAGCCCCTCTGCATATGTATAAATACTCTCAAAAAAGCAGAAAACAGAATGAAAAACTGGAAACATGAAGTTACTTAAGAAAAGTTAGCAAAGATCCTACGAAAGTTAAAAATGAGTATAACTAACCTCTGACAATTATTTCTGTTGAAATTTATATATTTCCCCCAAATTAGAGCCTTCGACTGCATTAACAAGGAGATGCAAAGGATCCTGGACAGAAGTAGTGTCTGACTCTTCTTGAGATCAGTTATAAGCCAACTTGCATCAAATCTTTTGAAAAATTACTGATCCTTTGTTTTAAATAAAGTTGGGGAGGGAATTCCCTGGCAGTGCAGGGGTTAAGACTCTGTGCTTCCAAAAAATAAAAATAAAGCTGGGAACTAGCTACCTATACTTCTGCAGAAACACCAGAATCCAGAAGCACATAATAGGAACACAGAGTCATCTATCTCACTTATCTTTAATTATGGTAATAATAACAATGGAGCAGTTATTTCTCACAATTATAATGAATACTAAACTTAATACCCTTTGACCAAGTATTTCAATTCTTCTGGAAATCTGCCCTAGGAAAGAAAAATCCCTGTGCACATTCAATATACCAGTGGTCATGACAATGAAAAAAAAAATGACAGGAATATTAAAAACCTAATGGAAAACTCTTATTTTCAAAGATAATGTGGTAACAGAAGAAATGTTTATCATAATGGTAAGTAAAAGAAGTAGGGTATGGGGAGCTCCCTGGTGGAATAGGGGTTAGGATTCCAGACTTTCACTGCCTGTGGCCCAGGTTCAATCCCTGTTTGAGGAACTGAGATCTTGCAAGCCACACAGCATGGCCAAAAAAAAAACAAAAACCAGTAAGCTATGTTCCGTATATACAGTATGATTGAAAACACACACACAAATTAACGTCTTTAAAAAAAAAACAGTGGAAATACATCAAAATGGTCATAGCTGTTTTTATCAGTTTTATTTTTTATAATCTCTACACTGAAGTACATCATATGGTTTAATAATCAAAGGGAAAATAAATAATTTTTTAGTCCAGGGGAAATGCGATATAACATCTCACCCTTGAAACTAATGGTATAAAAAAACTCGAATGTTCCTAATTTTGATGAGACTAGAGAGGTTGATGAGATGGGTTTGATTTTTGTTTTCACTGTCAACCTGCAGGGCTAGATGGACATCAACACTTCTCAGTTCCCCTAGAAGGAAGCCGAGCGTCAACACTGCTTTTCCATTACTTCTCTTAACAGTAATTTTTCACAGCCTTGGAATAAATCCTAAAATTAAACCCTGGGCTACACAAAACTTATTTCTTTCCTTTTCATTTGAACTGGTATCAAAGATCCTGGGTTCCTTGGTTTTCAGCCCTTTGTCAGCCAAGATCTAGTTCTCCACCCTGCCTGGCTCACTGGCTTCAAAAGGTGATTTCAAATGACGGGGCTGGCCCGTGGCTGTGATGACCACAAATCAAAGCCTCCATGACCATCCATAGGCTGAAGCCGTTCCCATTGCCCACAGCGCCCACCACCTCTACTCTCAGATGCCCAACAACTAAAAGATGAAGCTGTCACCCCTCTGATGTCTTCAGCTGATTAACTCCTGGTGCACTGTCCCTCTGTCCAACCACCCTTCTCTCAATTCACGATTTCAAAATTCTCAGAGGTGATCCTTCCCACACCATGGCTTCCTAGTTCCTGGACCTCCTTTCTGCGTCAGCAATGCATTCCCACATCATACCCTCAATCTCACTATTACCAATGACTGCACCTCCATAATCTCAGGGAGCAGCACAAAGACTCCAGTTATCTTCTCTCCTAATTTTCCAGATAACTCTGCTCATCCCAGCTTCAACATCCTTCAACTGAAATGGGACCAAAATGCCACTGATTCTACCAACTTCTCTCCATCCTATGCCTTCATCATGAACTCTTTCCCTTCCTAAGCCAGCTTACATTTCACAATTGTTGAAATCACAGACTTTATACCCATGAACTCATGGATAGAAATGTTGCCACAATGCTGCAAGGCACTCATGCTGCATTCCCACAGTCCGGCAAGTCACCCTCTCCCCTCGATGGCTACTTCCTCCTCCCCACCCTCCATGCTCACCCTCCTGGATGGCACTGCCTTCTTCGTAACTGACAGAAGCCATGAAAAGAAAACTTTTTAAAGCTCCCATCAGGAAACAGAATGTAGTACTTTTATTATTGGATCACTGCAATGGTTTACTAACTTCCAGCCTATCCCCCTATGATCTATTCTTAAAACAGCAGCCAGAGTGACCCTGTTAAAACATGAGTGGGAGGGACCACCCTGGTGGTCCAGTGGTTAAGACTCCAAGCTCTCGCTGCAGTGGGCACAGGCTCAGTCCCTGGGTAGGGAACTAAGATCCCACATGCCACAGGGTGAGGCCAAAAAAAATGTCCGTGAGACCACGTCACTCCTCTGCTCAGATACTTCAAACACTACACAATCTCATCTACAGTTAAAGCCAAAGCCTCAGAATGGCCACACGTGTCTGGTCCTGTCTCTCACCACACACCTCTACCTACTCTGCCTCCTGCTTCCTCCAGCCCAGCCACCCCGAGTCCCCTGGTGTTCCTCAGATGTCTGAGACCACCTCTGGACCTTTCCATTTACTATTCCCTTTGCTTGCTCTATTCTTCCCCTGACGGCCACATGGCTTGCTCCCTAACCTCCTTCAAAAGCTTTACTCAAACATCACCTTCTCAGTGAGGCCTATGCTGAGAACCCTGCCGGGACAGCACAGACAATCTCGTCTTAATACATTCAAACCCAACAGATATTCTAGATATTGTAACCTTTCCTTGGGTACACCCGTGATGGGAACCTCCCCCTTCCTGCTTCCACCTGGTCCAACCCGCAGCCTGTCATCCTGGAGCCTCCCTTTGACATTATCCTCGGAATTCTCTGTGCTTCTCTCCACTGTTTGACTCTACTTCCTGTATCATTCTTTTGTGGTTTATTGGGGGATAATATCTTTCAGAGGCTTCCTTAGAAAAAGAACACGGGAGGTAGTTTTTTGAGACCTTACGTGTATGAAAATGTCTTTGTTAAACCCTATTATTTTGATGTAGAATTCTAGTTTTAAAATCTTTTTTTTGCAGAATTCTGAGGACATGATTGTAATGGCTTCAAGTTTTCAGTATTATTATTACACTGATACCATTAATGGCTTAATTTTTTATACGTGAAATGTATGTGTTCTTTCTGAAAGTTTTTACAATTTTCTCTTTATCTCCATTGTTCTAAAATTTCATGATGATATGTCTCAGTATGGTCTTTTCTTTATTGACTGTACTGGGTACTTGATGGAGTTGCGACGTGATGATAGGTTTAATAATTATTTCCCTGAAGGGAAAAAAGCCATGGTTTGCAGTGCTTGCCAATATCTGTGGTGTAAATTCTTCTGGTGTGGTCAATTTCAAGGCACCAAAGTGGCATCATTGAATGCCGAGCTGTCACGAGATGAGCAGTAGCACATCATTATACGGTGTTTTCACCAAACAGGTGAAATAGTTACAAATAACCTCAAGAGTACAATAGTAAAATAACTGTGAATTAATAATTAGGAAATAATTAATTTTTAATAATGGCTGTGTTTAACAACTTGATTTTAGAAGCTCCTGAAAGTTTAACGGTTTGCTCTCACAAGCCAGAATGAGCCAGCTCCAGCACACCATGATGGGACAGTGCTTGCCAATCTAGAAGTGTGTGTGTGTATGTGTGTGTGCATTCTTCTTTTTCCTTTGGCCATGTCATGTGGCTTGTAGGATCTCAGTTCCCCAACCAAGGACTGAAGCCAGGCCACTAGGTCACCAGGCAACTCCCATGAAAATGTGTATCTATTAATATTAGGAAATGGTTGACATCGTTTCCTCCCTTTCATTTTTTCTATTGCTCCTTCTGGAAGTACCCACATATTGGATCTCCTGGGGAAATGCTCTAAATTTTTTTTTAAATCATTCTCTCCCATTTTCTTACTCTTATCTTTTTTTTCCTACTTTCTCGGAGAGTTTCTAAACTATATCTAACAGAGTTTAGATTTCTAAAGTATCTCACTTAGCATCACTATTCTAGGAATGTTCCTGTTTTTATAGTTTAAATTATTTCAATTAATACCATGTTCATTTTTTATACTGTTTTATCTTGGTCTCTTTCAAAATAAAGGCTTTCTTTAAGTGACTCATAATCTCTGATGTGCATTTTTTCTTAACCATTTATTCTAACCTATAATAGTAACAATAAAAATCCATTTCACTCATTTTTACCAGAAGTTCTTTGAAGACTGTAAAATTGTCCCATTAGAACCATGCCTTCACAAGGAACAAAAACAATTTTGATTTATATGTACATTGTATTTTCAATGCAGCAAAGTATGATAAGATGATTGATAAAATGTTATTAGGACACAATTTTGTGGGGAAGAGGGATAAATTTGAAAATAAGAAGAAATATAAAAGTTCAAACAGTACAGGAAAAACTTACCCTGAGCTTTTTACGTCAAATATGAATACTAAATTACTATGGTATTATAGTACTATAGTACTATGGTATTATAGAGTCCCTTGGCTATATTTAAAAGTCTTAATACCTTAAACTTATACAATGTTATATGCCAATTATATCTTGTAATACTTTTATTTTTAAATGTCGATGTTTAACATGCTGAAAACTGCATCCTCTGCCATTATTTAAATTTAACAGTAAGAAATTTAAAGAGCAACTTAAACATTAATGTGTGAGATCTACAGTTTTCAGAACCATTTGCTGGTAAGAAGCAAAATTTTGAAGATCATGAAGCTAGAATGTTTATTTTCTCTTCCTACAATTTCACTTAATTATGGGTACACTGTGAAATAAATTTTCAGAAAACATAGCCTCCTCTAATTCCTGATGATGTTATTCATTCAACAAATGCCTAATGAGCTCCTCCCACATGGAAGACACTGGCCGAGGTGCTGTGGATATGGCGGTGTATACATAACAGATAAAAACCCCGGCCCTCATGGAGCTTGGGCCTTCTGGTGATCTCTTTGATACTTTAACTGTACCCAGCTTTTGTTACTAGTTGATAATAATCTACTTAATTTAAAAGTTAATTTTAAGAGACAGATTTTCATTTCAAAATGAAAAAAGCAAAACCTGATCCATATTTTGCTTCCAAAAATTCCTTCTATACTGAAGAGAGATGCCAGTCAGGCTGAAAATGTGTGTGAACCAGAAAAAATAAAAGGGCATGTTTACTTGTCTGAAAATCAATATCCACTTATTTTTAACCACGTACTATCCTTCTATAGGAATACGATGCCAGTGAATTAGATATCTGCTTTGCCCATTTCCCCTGCAGCAGTAATGCTTATTCTGATTCATCCACTCACTCTGATCTGATCTGTACTGGAACCTGAAGCAGCTATTTTCTATAATTGGCTAAGGTATGTGGAATGTTGATGAAACACTGACTGACTTAAGTAGTGTTGCAGGCAGGCCCTTGGTCCAAAATAACTAGTCATTTCACAATAATATACTCAGATGATTATGAGAAGCTCTGGTTCTTAGCAGGTGGGTTTCAACTGAGGGTGACTTAGGTGTTCTGAGAAGGGCCTCCAAGGGTCTCTTCTTCAGGTTGGTCAGTTTCCCTAGGGAATTAACTCTAATAATTAGAGTTAATTAATCAGCCATATCTGATAAGAGGAATAGGAGTCTACCCCACCAGTATATCACTTTTCACTTAATTCTTGGTTTAAGCATGATGAGTCTCATCTCTATTCTCAGCCATGTTTCATGAACTTGAAACCAGAGCCTGCATGGTTTGATTTCTCCAGAGAATAAACCTCTAGCCTTTTGCTGAGTTGGGGAAGAGACAGTCATTTGGCAGTTGGAGGCTTAAGGAAAGGAACTAGAGTATCTGACTGTTTCCTTTAAGAACGTCATCTAGGGGACTCCCTGGCAGTCCAGTGGTTAAAGCTCTATGCTTCCACCGCAGGGGACACAGGTTTGATCCCTGGTCAGGGAACTAAGATGCCACAAGCTTCAAAGCACAGCAAAAATAAAAAAGAATGTCATCCAATCCTTCAGAAGTATATAGGACCTCCAGTTTCTTGACTTTTTCCAGAGTTCTCTACTGCAAGACAACTTACTTCTTGATGGGTAAGCTCTGTAGTCTTTTTTGTTCTCTGAGGTATGTCAAGTTAGTTATCACTCATCCATTGGCTCTTCAGCTTCTAAAACTCGGTTGATATCGCCTCCCCATTCTCTTTCCTCTTGTAGGTTTACATCTCTTCATCCTTTATTGTCACTTTAAGTAGGGTTTTGGGATACAGCAGAGATAAATGCATGTGTTCAATGCACATGTTTAACCAAAAGTTATAAAATTATTTCCTTATTCATTCAAAGTTGGTGATGGACAGGGCTGCTGCAGTCCATGGGGTTGCAAAGAGTCAGACACAACTGAGCAACTGAACCGAACTGCACTGATTCATTCAAAAATTATTTTAAGTGCTTGACAGTGCACCACTGCAGATACAGCAATAAACTAAACAAAGACACAGTCTCTCTCTCTTTGCAGGTAACAGACAGTCTAGGAGGAATCGCAGACAACACACAAGTAATCCCTCGGGTGCTAAGAGACAGACATTTAGGATGCCACAGGAGGTTACAACAGGTAGACCGACCCAAGGCCAGGTGGGCAGAAAGAACATGGGAAGATTTCCCGAAGTAAGCAACTACTGGCTCCACACCAACACATTTTCTACAGAAAAATTAAGCTTGTTAAGTCCAGTGGAGCAGCTTACCGGCGCTGGATCTGCCGTGCAAAATTGTTGCTGGAAGCTGAGCAGGGAAATTGGACTTCACTATGCAGGGTAGCGTTGCGGAAGAGATCACAGAAGTTCTCAAAGAGCTCCAAAAGCTCATCTGACGTGTTCTCAAACACGGCGATCACCTCTGTTGTTACCATGTTGTACACCACAAAGAAAGATGCCTGCGGAAGAAGAGGGAGACCCAAGGGACAGCTGAGCATAAGACCTCACCTAGCATATTCATCATTTGGCTGAAAACGCAAACTCCCCAAGTAAAACCAGCAAACAACTCCACTCCGGCACTACAGCAGCGTGATGCCCAGAGGTTCTGGAAGAGGAGGAAGCCTCAGTGGGCTTGAGCCATCAAGGGCCTCAGAGCTGACTGATTTCCCACTGTACCTGTGCTGCTGGAATTACTGAGTTGCTCAGCATATATGTATAAAAGGGCTTTCAATCTTTCATTTCAACCTGTGTGCAAATTTAGTATGTTTCCTTTCAAGTGCTTATTCCCTACTTATGCCCCAACCCACTCTGAGATTAAAAACACTTTTCTAAAATGCCAGATTTAATTTTCCTTCCTGCTGAGAAAGTGATTTGCAATCAGGAGCTGCCTGTTGGCAAATTATTTTCTTTTGTATGTGTATGGCAGAAAGTTCAATTTGGGGGCATTTCCTTTCTCTCTTAATATTTCTAACATGCAGAGAGACATCTTAAGCACACCATGTCCACCTAGGCAAGTTGTAACCAAGCGGGGGACTGGGCTGAACAAATGAAAAAATCAGAGAAGTGTTTTCCATTTCCTTCTTCATAAATGTTCTTTTAGCCAAGAGCGTTTGTAACACATGTTGGACATTCGTAGCAATTCAGATCAGAGGGGGAAACATGAAAAGCATTCAAATGCTATGGGTGGCAGAGTTACTGCTTTCTCTGAATGGGTCCCCAGGTGCCTGGTCCTCTTCTCTGAACCTCCAGTGCTCTGCTCAGCTTAACACTGAAGCGCGAGGTACCCCAAGTTTTTGTCACAGTGAATGTGGCAGTGTGGGGCTACCACCAGGACTCTAGAAGTTTCCAGAATGCTAGGATTAGTATTCCGCCTCCTAGGATTAAACCTGAATCTTCATTACCAATTTTTGGAGACATCTGGCCCACCTGTTTCACCAGTAATTAGTCCTTCCCAGAGCTTATATTACATGACTTTTGCGGTCACCTGGAAATTAAATTTGGCTGTAAATTAAAGAGGCTGGAGGGTAATCTGAGAATAATACCCATAATATTAGCAAGGCTTTGTGTTGAGGTACACTTTTTACTCATTAACCTTATTGGAACCTATCAAATTAAACTGGGGAAGGAGGCTGGAGGACAACGAGGGGAGAGTTTGGGTTTAAAGTTACAAATTCTGTAAGCAAAGCACAGAGCCCTAGCAATGTTGCTGGCTATGACTTACTGTAGCTACCGAACATAAGGAGGTCATGTTTTAGTGAAGGAGAAAAGGATAATCTCGAATGCGGCAGTCACAGACAACATAATCCCTCCAAAACAAAAAGCTAATTATAGCTCAAACCTAAATACAAGATGGACTCATGTCCTTTCTATAAACCTGGACGACCTTTGATCACAGGAGGGCTTCACCAGGACCCATCGTGACTGCGTGAATACAGAATTACACAAACATTTACTAACATTCCCACCAGGGCAGACTGGGAGATACAGGACAGAAGGGTACAGAAGTCAAGGGCTCTACCAACACCCTCTCATGACGCCTGAGATGAACTGGACGCTCACTCACAATGGTGACTGGCTCAATGGTGACTTCATCATTAATAAGAAAGTAAAAAAATTCAGGAAAAAAAAAATCTCTCACAAATGTATTACTCAGATCTCAATGGGCTTCCCTGGTGTCACTGGAAAGAATCTTCTTTCCAATGCAGGATACACAGGTTGGATCACTGGGCCAGGAAGATTCCCTGGAGAAGAAAATAACAACCCACTCCAGTATTCTTGCCTGGGAAATCCCATGGACAAAGGAGCCTGGCAGGCTACAGTCCATAGGGTTGCAAAGAGTGGAACATGACTTAGTGACTAAATAACAACCATTTTAGTCACCTCTGCTCCTTTTTTTTTTTTTTAAGAATACACAAGGTATGATTCAGAAGAAAAATATTAGAAACCATTTTTCCATGGACGGTTGGTAAGGTCTCAGGAGACAATTTTCTGTACAGTTTCTCTTAAGGGCAGAATCAGCTACAAGTCAATGAGAGAAACCAGACTCAGCTGACTGCAGTTTACTGGCTTGCTCTGTTGTACATTTCCATACTCGTATATAAGGAGACAATGTGGAAACAGGAGAATGATGGGGGATGGGGTGTTGGTTCCAAACTGGGAAAGGAATACATAAACGCTGTATATTGCCACCTTGCTCTTATACACAGAGTACAACATATGAAATGCCAGACTGGATGAAGCACAAGTTTGAATCAAGATTGCAGGGAGAAAAATCAATAACCTCAGATACGTAGATGACATCACCCTTAAGGAAGAAAGCAAAGAGGAACTAAAGAGCCTCTTGAAAGTGAAAGAGGACAGTGAAAAAGCTGGCTTAAAACTCAAACTTCAGAAAACGAAGATCATGGCATCTGGTCCCATCACTTCATGGCAAACAGATGGGGAAACAATGGAAACAGTGAGAGACTTTATTTTATTGGGCTCCAAAATCACTGCAAATGGTGACTATAGCCATGAAATTAAAAGATACTTGATCTTTGGAAGAAAAGCTATGACAAACTTAGACAGCATATTAAAAAACAGAGACATGACTTCACCGACAAAGGTCTATCTAGTCAAAGCTATGGTTTTTCCAGTAGTCATGTATGGTTCTGAGAGTTGGACCATAAAGAAAACTGATTACTGAAAAATTGATGCTTTTGAACTGTGGTGTTGGAGAAGGCTCCTGAGAGTCCCTTGGATTGCAAGGAGATCGAACCAGTCAATCCTAAAGGAAATCAGTCCTGAGTATTCAATGAAAGGACTGATGCTGAAGTTTCAATACTCTGGCCACCTGATGTGAAAAATTGACTCATTAGAAAAGACCCTGATGCTGGGAAAGATTGAAGGCAGGAGGAGAAAGCGTTGACAGAGGATGAGACAGTTGGATGGCATCACCGACTTGATGGACATGAGTTTCAGCAAGCTCCAGGAGTTACTGATGGACAGGGAAGCCTGGCGTGCTGCAGTCCATGGGGTTGCAAAGAGTCAGACATGACTGAGTAACTGAATTGAACTGTAAAGAAGTTAGGTCTCTCACTTGGTCAATAATAAAGTAGACAGCTCCTCAAAGGGAAATGTCCACATCGCTCTGAGGTTTGGCATGGTGTTTCAACCCAAACGTCTTCATGGTTTCTGTACTCATAACACAATACCTTATTCCTATTTGTGAAATGCATCTTCCCCATCAACATCTTTCACCCAAACTAAAAACCCCTCAGAACCTGCAGTCCTGGTGATTCACCAGCAGATCAAAAACTTTGGCTTCCTTCCCATCTTATCACTGCTCCACAATCTATGTTCCAGCGTGTGGGCAAGGTCAGAGTAAAGTCATAGAGCTTAATTCTGTTAAATGAACTGTCCCATTGGTTATGATCTAAAGATTTTGTGAGGAAGTATACTGACATCATTTAAGTAAGAAAAAAGACTAGTTACAATCTAAAGATATTGTGAGAAAGTATACTGACATCATTTAAGTAAGAAAAAAGACTAAACTTTTTAGAAGATTTTCTTTTTTTGTATGGTGGGTTCATTCTCATTGCCAGAACTAAAACAGACCAATAAGTACAGTCTTCCACAAAACCAAGGCACTATCCATAGGGAGTCAAATCTTAACCTTAGAGCATCTGGGCTTCCATCTCCAGGGTACTGAAAATGCTCTACAGAAGAATTAGGGTTGGGAACCTCCCTGGTGGTCCAGTGGTTAAGAATCTGCCTTCCAATCCAAGGGACATAGATTTGATCCTTGGTCAGGGAATGAAGATCCCACACGCTGCAGGGCAAGAAAGATGGCCCCGCTTGCTGCAGCAAAGACCCAGTGCAGCCCCCAAAAAAGTAAAATTTAAAAAAATAAATATTAAAAAAAAAAGAAATAGGATAATATTCACAGGGTTGACTATCTATATGTCAATGGCTTGAGATTTTGCTTCCATTTGTCCAAATAAATACACGTGGCTAGAGAAAAGTGGAGCTGTTTTAAGTTCGGCTGAGCCCTAGGGTAGCAAAAATTCAAGATCCACATAAAATGTGTTATTTCTGAGAGGCTGGCCACAGGCAAAGAGAGAAGCCTTCCCAAGGAGACGGGAAGGAGGAAGGGCAGGACGGCAGCTCCTACCTGCGACGGATCTGTGACTCGCAGGGTCACCACGTCCTCACTGGTGTACTTGATAAACAGGTGGTTTTCATCCAGAAGCTGCATCTTCCACATGCGCAGCTGCCGCAGCTGGTCAAAATACTGAAAAAAGCGCCTCTTGGCCATGGCGCTTCCGTCCTGCTCTGCCCGGCGCCATAGGTACACCAGCAGCCGGTGTTTCAGGGAGTTGATGAAGGGGTCCCTGAACGGGTTGGCCATGCCTGTCTGGCTGTCCCGCTGCACCTCGGGGAACATGGCCGACACGGTGAGCAGGTCGTCCTCGTAGCAGAAGCGGCCGATGGTCCTCACGTCGATGAAGGTGCCCTCGGGGGTCACCTGGAAGACGTGGATGGTCTGCTGCTGCACCGACAGGATGGCCAGGATGTTCTTATACAGGTACAGCCCCTGGTTGTGCGACAGGACCACCTTGTCGCACTTGAAGGTGCGCGTGTCACACAGGCGGCCGGTGTGGAGGTCAACGATGTGGAGGGAGTAGTCCTCCAGGGGGGACCGGGGGTTGGGGGTCACAGACTCGCTGTTGCGATACACCTCGTAGAAGGGGGGGTGCGGCTCCCCCGGCCGGGGGGCGGGGGG
>NW_011484958.1:196226-198241 GCF_000754665.1 Bison bison bison | reverse complement strand
GGCTCGTCCGGCAGGTAGGCGGCGGAGCCCACGATGACGCAGCGGCAGTCGTCCGTGAAGAGGCTGCACTCTCGGTTCAGGTGCTCGCCGTTGGCCGCGACGCTGGTGATGTGCAGCAGGACAAAGAAGCGCTCGAAGAGCCGGCCGCGGATGTTGACGGACCGCTGGTCGTTGCCGTTGGCCAGAATCTCCCCCTCGTAGCCCTGCAGGAGGTCCTCGGCGGCCTGGCAGCCCTGGTACTCGTAGATTTCCAGAGACGTCTGGTCGGAAGAGAAAGCGATGAAGTAGCGTCCGTCGGGGGAGAACTTTCGCAAGAAGCAAGGCGGCTTCTCCACATTGACGACCGTGAAGTTGGGGAAGACGTTCTGGTGGAAGACCCGGACCTGGTGCCAGTGGGTGCCTGCCTTGCCCGAGCTGATCCGCCGGCGCTCCAGGCGGTGAATGACATTTTGGTTTTGGATTCTTCGAGGTTTGATGGTGGAAACATGATGATCCATTATCACATCTCTGCATGGGAAAGTAAAAAAGAGAAGTCAAGAAAACAAAAATTTACCAAAACATAAATACAGATGACCTTTGCACAAGGCGGGGGTGAGGAGCACCAACCCTCTGCAGCTGAAAATTTGAGTATAGTTGGCTCAGTATACGTGGTTCCACAGATCTTCAACATCCATGGATTCAAGCGATGTGCAGTAGTGCAGTATTTACTGTTGGAAAAAATGCACATGTACGGGGGAAGGAGAGGGTGGGGCGAATTAAGAAAGTAGCACTGTCGTATATACACTGCCACGTGTAAAACAGACAGCTAGCGGGAGGCTGCTGTCCAACACGGGGAGTCCTGCCTGGCACTCTGTGATGACCTAGAGGGGTGGGGTGGGGGTGGGGGTGGGAGAGAGGCTCAAGAGGAAGGGAATATATACATAGTTATGGCTGATTCCCGCTGTTGTATGGCAGAAACCAACACAACATTGTAAAACAATCATCCTCCACCAAAAATAAAATAAAAATTATGGCTTTAAAAAAAAAATCCATGTGTAAGCGGACCTGCACAGTTAAAATCTGAGTTGTTCGAGGATCAACTGTGTATACACAAGTCAAATACATTTCCTCCATATACCCTGGGTGGAGGAGCTCCCAAGATGATGGTGATTGGCATTTCTCCTTCCCAAGCTACAGTTAGTAAGTGGTCCAGATAGCTTTGAGTCTATCAAAACTCAGTTTTTGAGGGAAGGACCGAATTCTCTAGGAAGACCTTCGAAGCATGCTCAGCTGTTGGGAATATTCAAAAGAACAAACCTTCAAATACATCAAATTTTCTCAGTGTAAACACATTCAGTGTGTAATTCATATAAAAAATATATTTACTCACTGGGCTGTTAAGATGTCCATACTACCCAAAGAATCTACAGACTTAATGCAATTCTTATCAAAATTCTAAAATCATTTCTGGCAAAAATAGAAAAATTCATCCTAAAATGTACATGTAACCTCAAGGGACCCTAAAACACAATTTTGTAAAAGAACAAAGTTAGAAGACTCAGACTTACTGATTTCAAAAAAGTGTGACACTGACATAAGATAGAAAAATATACCAAATGAAGAGAATTAACACCTGAGAAATAAACCCTCCCACACATAAACCCAAGTCTTACCTAGTGGCTCAGACAGTAAAGAGTCTGCCTGCAGTTCAGGAGACCCGGGTTTGATACCTGGCTTGGAAAGATCCCTTGGAGAAGAGAATGGTAATCCACTCCAGTATTCTTGCCTGGAAAATCCCATGGACGGAGGAGTCTGGCTGGCCCCAAACCATGAGGTCGCAAAGAGTCAACACGACTGAGCGACTAACACACACACACACACACACACACACACACGTAAACCCAAGATTAGAAATTCAGAGAAAAGCAAACATGATAAACCCAAAGAAATCCATGCCCAGACATATAGTCAAACTGTGAAAAACTAAAGCATGAAGTAAAAATCTTGAAAGCAACCACATAAATGATACACTACCC
>NW_011484958.1:191872-196126 GCF_000754665.1 Bison bison bison | reverse complement strand
GAGAAACTATGGAGGCCAGAAAGAAGCAAAGCAACATTTTTAAAGTGCTGAACCAACTGTTTGATCATTCAAATCTCAGCTAAATAGCAACTCTTCAGTTTTTCCCTGACGACCTTACCTAAAGTCATGCCTTTTCCCATCCACATCAATCTGCTGTTTACCTTATTTTATTTTCTTCAGCCCTTATCACTTTCTGAAACCATTTGTTTGCTGTTTTAGTATCTGTCTCTCCACACTGGACAGCAAGCAGGGGCCTTGTCTAATTCCTTGCTGAATCTCCAGCACCTAGGACAGCGCCTGAAGCACAGCAAGTGCTCACAAATAGAAATGAATGAATGGAACAACATTTGACAAAGGTCATCCAGGATAAACAACACATTTCAGAAAGAAAGTAGCTTAAAAAATACACTTAAAAAGAGTGTAGTGTGGTACACTTGGGAAACACAATTCCAAGTGGTTAGAACACAGGAAACACAGTGATAAGAGAAACCTAAAAAAAGCAGATTGGAGCCAGATTAGAAAATACTTTGTGTGCCATGTCATGCAAGTTATTACAGGTTTTAAGCAGGAGTGACTGATCCAATCTGTATCTTAGAAATAAAAACATACAGACAGTGGGAATTTGTTTACATTCTGTCTCCTGAAATTAGAAATACCTGGTGTAAGTATATATACTATCTGTACCGTGCTTAGTTGCTCAGTCGTATCCGACCCTCTGCGACCCGATGGACTGCAGCCCGCTAGGCTCCTTTGTCCATGGGTATTCTACAGGCAAGAATGTTGGAGTGGGCTGCCATGCCCACCTCCAGGGGATTTTCCTGACCCAGGGATTGAACCCATGTCTCCTGTATTGCCAGGCAGATTCTTTACCACTGAGCCACCAGGGAAGCCCAAGAATACAGGAGTGGGTAGCCCATCCCTTCTCCAGGGGATCTTCCCAATCCAGGAAATTGAACCAGGGTCTCCTGCACTGCAAGCGGATTCTTTACCAGCTGAGTTAGTCCAGTTAAAAATGTGTATACTTGTATGACTAAACAAATCAAGTTTCTCAAACTACTAGTCACAATTCATTAATATATTTCCTACTGATTTAGACTAGAGCAAAAGACTGCAAACAACTGCTCTCAGGTCAAATCTAGCCTGCCTGTTATTTTTATAAATTTTTACTGAAGCACAGTCACACCCACTTATTCACATGTCGCCTATGGCTGCTTTTGCTTTACAACGGCGTAGCTAATTTGTTAAGACCAAAGACCACACAGCCCACGAGCTTAAAATCCTGACCTGGAGAAATGTCTGCATGTATATAACAGGAGACATATACAAGGATGTCCGTAGCGGGACTATTGGCAACAACAAAATCTTGACAATACTCCAAATGTCCATCAATAGTAGACTAGCTAAAAAAAAAAAAAAATACAGTAGACTAGCTAAATTCATCCAGGCACATTCATGCAGGGGAAACTTTTTGTTTTATTTATTTTTGGCTGCACCATGAGACTTGTGGGATCTTAGCTCCCTGACCAGGGATTGAACACAGGCCCCAGCAGTGAAAGCACCGAGTTCTAACCACTGGACTGCCCGGCAATCCCCACATGCAAGCAATGAATTAATGCACTACAGTCATACATAACAACAGAGATGAATCTCAGACACAGCGTTGAATGAAAAAAGCAAGTTACAGAATACATACAGTGCGATTTCCTTTATATAAGCTTCACACAATTTCTAGTTTAAGAACACAAATACATATGGCATATAATTAGAAACAGTAAAGGAATTACAAACATAAGATTCAAAAGTGGTTACCTCTGAGGAAGTTTAAGAAATGGGATGGGAGTTAGGGACACCCTGGCAGTATTCTGAAGTGTGGTGTTTTGTTTTTTTTTCTTGAATTAGCATTCATTGTACTGTTACTCTTTTAAAATTACATATTTTTTTTAAAGTAATACTTGTGCTTCCTCAGAATTTTTCTTAATTAGAAAACAATCACTGTGAAGGGACAACAAAGGACAATGAAATGAAGTCTGAAGTACACAAAAATGCATACCATGAGAAACTGCAGAACTGCCAAGTTGGCTCTGAGTTTCTCAGCAGACAAGGCACAGGAAAACACAGTTATAGACTCTACACTGCCAATAAGATAAAAACTTAATAGCTGCTTGGAAGAAGCACAGAAATCCCCAGCACTGAATTTTAAAAAAATATCTCTCATGAGTTTTCTAAAAGGATTTTGGCATGATTCAGTAAGCAATATCCTCCACTTCTGAGCAAAAATAAACAATATTGAGTTTCACACAGCTACTCCTTTTCACAGTGACATAGTTCATGTGCACATTTTGATATAGTCCAAAAAAAATACTAGTAAGGTTTAAGCAGTTTTAAATACCAAGTAATGTACAAAACTACCTCACTCACTCTCTGTCCAGGACATCGTTGCCACTCGCATCCTTCGAACCCAAGATAGGGGCTGGAATCAGACACGGAGACGAGCAGGGGACGAGAGCCAAGTATGGCCCACAAATGGAAGAAGGAATAGGCATTTGACACCGTCCAGCAGACTAACTTAGGAGAAGGCAATGGCACCCACTCCAGGACTCTTGCCTAGAAAATCCCATGGACAGAGGAGCCTGGTAGGCTGCAGTCTATGGGGTACTAAGAGTCGGACACGACTGAGCGACTTCACTTTCACTTTTCACTTCCATGCATTGGAGAAGGAAATGGCAACCCACTCCAGTGTTCTTGCCTGGAGAATCCCAGGGACGGGGGAGCCTGGTGGGCTGCCTTCTATGGGGTCGCACAGAGTCGGACACGACTGAAGTGACTTAGCAGCAGCAGCAGCAAACTAACTGGCTTCCCTGGTGGCTAAAGGTAAAGAATCTATCTGCAGTACAGGAGACACGGGAGACTTGGGTTCAATCCCTGGGTCAGGAAGATCCCCTGGAGGAGGGCATGGCAACCCACTGCAGTATTCTTGCCTAGAGAATCCCAAAGACAGAAGAGCCTGGTGGGCTACAGTCCATAGGGTTGCAAAGAGTCAGACACCACTGAAGTGCCTGAGCATGCACAGCAGACTAACCACAAATAACCGAATCAGATAAAGCACACTAGTTGTTTGACTTACAATCACAGATCATGTTAAGCAAACTAGATGCTTAATTCTAAAAAAAAAAAAAAAGTGTATACATTTTGAATAGTCCCACCTTAAATTCTCTGCCTTGTCTTTTTTAAGGGAAAAGCCATCAGTACTGTGATGGGGGAAGAGGGGTGGGGTGAAGGCCTGCTAGCTTCAGCTCCAAGCAGCTCCAAGCTATACAGAAAATCGTCACTTAATTTCCTAACCCTTCTCTCAGTATGGTCTCTACCTGCTCCGTATTTTATATTACACAATGACAGTTTTTAGAGAGATGGTGGAATTTGGTCTTTCTCAACCTGTCTTGTTATTCCAATTATAAACTACACGCTTATAAAAACTCAGACAATATAGAAAAAGTACATAATGAAAGTCCCTTCCAGTCAGAGTAGGAGCTACTAAAAATGTTAGAATGACTTATGATATTTTTTCCAAAAGTGGACCCTCTACCCTTCCCTTACTCTAGTTAATGGCACAGCCACTCGCCTGCTGCCAAAGGAACTGGAAACCTAAGAGTCTCCCTTGGGACCTCTTTCCCTCAGCCGCCATATCTGATCATTCAGTCCCTGAACTCTGAAGCTTTTACCTCCTCAACTGTCCTCTAATATCTACCTTCCTTCTATCATGACCAGCCAGCACCCTTACCCAAAATGTTCATAACTTCATGTCTACATCATTGCAACCACTCCATAAGTGGTCTCCCTAAATTCCTGTCCACTTCCAATCTGCTTAACAACCAGAGCAATCTTTTCAATATTCATTTCTGATCACACCCTTTCCCCTGTGGATTAAAACAAGTATTGGATTGGCAAAAAAAAAGTTCATTCAGGTTTTTCTGTTACGTCTTGTCTTAATCTGTGTGCTGTGCTGTGCTCGGTCGTTCAGTCGTGTCCGACTCTTTGCAACCACATGGACTGTAGGCCACCAGGCTCCTCTGTCCATGGGATTTCCCAGCCAAGAATACTGGAGTGGGTTGCCATGCCCTCCTCCAGGGGAATCTTCCCAACCCAGGGACTGAACTCAGGTCTCCCACATTGCAGGTGGATTCTTTGTTGTCTGAGCCACCAGGGAAGCTCCAGAGGGGAAAGAAAGAAACTTTTTGGCCAACCCAGTATCTTCCC